>NC_092759.1:24712-134712 GCF_047496795.1 Chiloscyllium punctatum
TGTGCTTTTCCAGCACCACTCTCGCCTTGACTCGAATCTCCAGCCTCTGCAGTACCCCACGTCCTGCCTCATATGTTTCCAAGTCAACTTGACTATTTCAGTTTTCTCCTGCTCAGTCTCCCAACTTCAACCCTGGATCAGCTTCATTTCCTACCTAAACTCAGCAACACCGCATCACCCCCCATTCCTAACACACGCACACCAAATACCATCTCCCCCTCCAAAACCCGGCTCCAACAAAGCACAACAACACCTCTGCTTCCACAGGAGGCTATAGAATTTGGCATGAATGCAAAGACTCTTCCCAATTTTTATAGATGCACCGTAGAAAGCATTCTATTGGAATATATCATGGCGTGGTACGGCATCTGCTCTGATCAGGACCAGACTAAGCTACAGAGAGTCATGGACACAGCCTGGTCCATCACACAGACCAACCTCCCATCTATTGACTCCATCTGTATATCCCGCTGCCTTGGGTAGGCAGCCAACATCATCAATGAGCCCTCCCACCCTCGGTTATAATCTCTCCTGTCAGGCAGAAGGTACAAAACACGTACCAACAGATTCAAGGACAGCTTCTTCCCTGTTGCTATTAGACTTCAGAA
Organism: Chiloscyllium punctatum; assembly: GCF_047496795.1. NCBI lineage: Eukaryota > Metazoa > Chordata > Chondrichthyes > Orectolobiformes > Hemiscylliidae > Chiloscyllium > Chiloscyllium punctatum. Next base: position 25,321 of record NC_092759.1, read on the forward strand.
TGGACCTGTCACATTTTAAAGGTCCCGTTGATCTCGCTCCCCCTGTTCTCCAGCTGTAACATTGTGTTCCTCGCACTGTTCTGTCACCCTAATGCCCTTTGCATGGTATAATCAGCCTGTACTGCACACAAAACAAAACTTTTCACTGTACCTAGGTACATGAGATAATAATAGATCAAGTCATCTCCAACGTTCGATGATCCACACTGGCCTTCTGATCCAGTATCTCCTCACTTTTAAGCTTTTCATCCTTGAGTTTGAATCTCTCCATGGCATCACCCTGTCTGTGATCTCCAAAAGCACGACAACTGCACTCCTTCAAATCCCAGCCATTTGTAATGGGGCGGGGGGGGGGGGGGGGCGGGGGGAACGTATTGGCTCTGTGGTTAGCACTGCTGCCTCACGGCACCGGGGACCCGGGTATGATTCCAGCCTCAGGCGACTGTCTGTGCAGTGTTTGCACATTCTCCCTCCCCCCCCAACCCCCGCCCCCCTCCACCCCCCCCCCCCCCAACCCCCGCCATGTCTGTGTGGGTTTCCTCTGGGCAGCTTAGGCTGTTTTGGCCATGGGAAAGGCAGGGTTACAGGGACAGTGGGTGGGATGCTCTCTGGAGGGTCGGTGTGGACTCGATGGACCAAATGGCCTGCTCCCATTCTGTGATGGCGATCATTTCCCGAATCACTCCTGAACGTTTGGAATTTCCTCCCTCTCCACCTCCCTCCTTTAAGATGGCCCAGAAGGCCTTGCTCTTTGACTAAACTCTTCACGAAACACGAAACAGAGGCCGCATAAGGCCATTTAGCCCCTCACCCTTGCCCGTCCATGGCTGATCAACTCCTCTTTCGTGCCCAAAGCCCTCAGCTTCCCAACATTTCAAAAGTGTGTTATCTCCTCACTTTCAATGATCTCACCTCAATGGTTCTCTCCGATGGAGAATTCGAGACAGTTCACTGCTCGGTGACAGAGGAAATCGCCTCTCGCCTCAGTTTGAAATTATTCTGTCATTGTATCCTGTGATTTGTGGTCCCCTCGCGAGGGACGCATCTTCTCAACGTCTTCCCACCAAGCTCCGTCAGCACCTGAGATGTTTCAGTCAGACCCCTCTCATAAACTCCGAGTTAGTAAAAGCCAAACCTTTGTTGTTGATAAGTCAATCCCTTCATTCCAGGGATCAGCCCAGGAAAGAGCGTAGAACACAGACCTCTCGGTCCAAGCAGTCCGTGCTGACCCATAATCCCAAACTTCCCGCTTCTGATGAAGAGTCATGGAGATGCGAAACGTTCGCTTGCCCTCCCTCCATGGATGCCAGCTGAGCCACTGTGATTTCCTCAAGTTGGGGACATCGCTTTAAACTGAGGGCGGGGGGGGGTTGATAGATATAGGACGGATTTCGGAGGTAGTTTCTTTACTCAGAGAGTAGTAGGGGTGTGGAACGCACGGCCTGCAACTGTAGTAGACACGTCAACTTTACGGGCATTTAAATGGGCATTGGATAGGCACATGGATGAGAATGGAACAGGGTAGGTTAGATGGGCTTCAGATTGGTTCCACAGATTGGCGTAACATCGAGGGCCGAAGGAATGCGCTGGAAAGTTCTATGTTTTGTGTTCAATAATCCCAAACTAGACCTGTGCCAGCTGCCTGTGCTTGGTGCACATCCCTCCAAACATTTCTTATTCATGTACTGATCCAAAATGTCTTTTAAATGTTGGAATCGTACCCACATCCATTGCTTGCTGTGGAAGGTCATTGCATGCATCAATCAGTCCCCCATGTAAAATAAAATCACCCCGGTGGTCTTTTTAAAATCTTCCTGCTCCCACCTTTAAATAATGCCCCCTAGTTTTGAACTCCCCCACCCTAGGGAAAGGACACCTGCCGTTGACCTTCCCCAAACCCCTCGTGACTTTATAAATGTCGCTGCTCTGTGTCGTAGCCCGGTCTCACTTGTCTTATGAGCCAAGACTGTGTCAAAACACGAGAGGTGATCGCACTGGAATGTTTTGGATTCTTAAGGAGCTGTATAGGTTAAACACTGAGAGGATATACCCTCGCATCTCTTATGAAATATCTCCAAGGCTAATATGTGCGTTTTTTTTTTAAATACGGGGAGGATGGTGAAGCTGGGAGTTCTTACCCATGTCCAACTACCCTTACACTGGGCAGCATGCTGTGCTACTTCTGAGTGTATTGCTGGTGCCTGGAGTCACATAGAGGCCAGACCTGGTAAGGACATCTGGTACATCCTTTCCTGAAGAGAATTAGTGGACTTTTTATGACGATTGACGATGGCTACCATCACTACAATTTTCTTTATGTTCTAGATTGATTAATTTAATTTAAACTTCAAGCTAACCTGGTGGGATTTGAACCGATGTTCCTGAAGCATTAGACTGATCCTAGATGTTACCAGTCCAGACTTTTCCACTCTGCATCTCCAAGTCCTAATACCTAATGATGTGGGTCAGATTTTGAGCGATAATATACCGATGCGTTAACGTGAGGCCGTTTTGTTCTGTTCAGGTTGCTATGTGAATGTCCTGGTTGTCTTTCTTTCTGCTGGGATCTCAGAGGGTTCTTGTCTGTTTCAGTGGAACACCCGGGCCAAGCGAGAGAAGCTGACCGAGCTGATGTTTGAGCACTACAACATCCCCGCCTTCTTCCTCTGCAAGACCGCGGTGCTCACTGCGTATCCTTCAGACTGTCCGAGGCCAGGCTGCTGCCCCCAGTCCACAGCACAGCCCCGTAGGCACACACATGGGAACGGAGCCGAATGTAAGCTCCCGTCTGGAACACGGTCCTGACTGTACGTCCCGGTCTGGAACACGGCCCTGACTGTGCGTCCCGGTCTGGAACGTGTTCCTGACTATGCGTCCCGGTCTGAAACACGGTCCTGACTGTGCGTCCCGGTCTGGAACACGGCCCTGACTGTGTGTCCCGGTCTGGAACGTGTTCCTGACTATGCGTCCCGGTCTGAAACACGGTCCTGACTGTGCGTCCCGGTCTGGAACACGGTCCTGACTGTGCGTCCCGGTCTGGAACACGGTCCTGACTGTGCTTCCCGGTCTGGAACACGGTCCTGACTGTGCGTCCCGGTCTGAAACACGGTCCTGACTGTGCGTCCCGGTCTGGAACACGGTCCTGACTGTACGTCCCGGTCTGGAACACGGCCCTGACTGTGCGTCCCGGTCTGGAACGTGTTCCTGACTATGTGTCCCGGTCTGAAACACGGTCCTGACTGTGCATTTATGTCTGGAACACTGTCCTGACTGTGTGTCCCAGTCTGGAACGTGTTCCTGACTGTGCGTCCCGGTCTGGAACGTGTTCCTGACTGTGCGTCCCGGTCTGGAACACAGCCCTGACTGTGCGTCCAGGTCTGGAACACGGTCCTGACTGTACATCCCAGTCTGGAACACGGCCCTGACTGTGCGTCCCGGTCTGGAACGTGTTCCTGACTGTGCGTCCCGGTCTGAAACACGGTCCTGACTGTGCATTTATGTCTGGAACACTGTCCTGACTGTGTGTCCCGGTCTGGAACGTGTTCCTGACTGTGCGTCCAGGTCTGGAACACGGTCCTGACTGTGCATTTATGTCTGGAACACTTTCCTGACTGTGTGTCCCGGTCTGGAACGTGTTCCTGACTGTGCGTCCCGGTCTGGAACGTGTTCCTGACTGTGCGTCCCGGTCTGGAACGTGTTCCTGACTGTGCGTCCCGGTCTGGAACACGGCCCCGACTGTGCGTCCCGGTCTGGAACACGGCCCTGACTGTACGTCCCGGTCTTGAACACGGCCCTGACTGTGCGTCCCGGTCTGGAACGTGTTCCTGACTATGCGTCCCGGTCTGAAACACGGTCCTGACTGTGCATTTATGTCTGGAACACTGTCCTGACTGTGTGTCCTGGTCTGGAACGTGTTCCTGACTGTGCGTCCCGGTCTGGAACGTGTTCCTGACTGTGCGTCCCGGTCTGGAACACGGCCCTGACTGTGCGTCCCGGTCTGGAACACGGCCCTGACTGTGCGTCCCGGTCTGGAACACGGTCCTGACTGTACGTCCCGGTCTGGAACACGGCCCTGACTGTGCGTCCCGGTCTGGAACGTGTTCCTGACTGTGCGTCCCGGTCTGGAACACGGCCCTGACTGTGCGTCCCGGTCTGGAACACGGTCCTGACTGTGCGTCCCGGTCTGGAACGTGTTCCTGACTGTGCGTCCCGGTCTGGAACGTGTTCCTGACTGTGCGTCCCGGTCTGAAACACGGTCCTGACTGTGCATTTATGTCTGGAACACTGTCCTGACTGTGTGTCCCGGTCTGGAACGTGTTCCTGACTGTGCGTCCCGGTCTGGAACACGGCCCTGACTGTGCGTCCCGGTCTGGAACACGGCCCTGACTGTGCGTCCCGGTCTGGAACACTGACCTGACTGTGCGTCCCGGTCTGGAACACGGCCCTGACTGTGCGTCCCGGTCTGGAACACGGCCCTGACTGTGCGTCCCGGTCTGGAACACGGTCCTGACTGTGCGTCCCGGTCTGGAACACTGACCTGACTGTGCGTCCCGGTCTGGAACACGGTCCTGACTTTGCGTCCCGGTCTGGAACACGGTCCTGACTGTGCGTCCCGGTCTGGAACACGGTCCTGACTGTGCGTCCCGGTCTGGAACACGGTCCTGACCGTGCGTCCCGGTCTGGAACACTGACCTGACCGTGCGTCCCGGTCTGGAACACGGTCCTGACCGTGCGTCCCGGTCTGGAACACGGTCCTGACCGTGCGTCCCGGTCTGGAACACGGTCCTGACTGTGCGTCCCGGTCTGGAACACGGTCCTGACTGTGCGTCCCGGTCTGGAACACAGTCCTGACTGTGTCCTCCTGGAATGAGGTGGACTGAGTGATATTTTCCCCATTCCGCAATAGGCAGAGGAAATCTGACCCTCTTCTGCTCCCCTGAGATCCATGCTTGAGTAGAATCTGCCGTGTGTTAGAAGTAATCGCAGATGTTTATTCCTGTGAAGGCCTAATTCTTACTGCGAATATTAGTGGGACAAGACGCACCTATCCCCCTCTCCGAGGGCACCAAACAGGCAAATACTGCACAGTTGACGATGCTGCCTTTTGCAGAGATATTGAACCAACAACCCGACTGTTTCTGAGGGTAGACCTTCAGATCCTGAGCAGCTACTGGAAGAAGAGGAGGGGAGTTCTCCCAGTGTATCCCTCATCCAACATCATCAAAATTGGATTATCTGATGCTGTTTGTATGACATTCGGGCAGACGCCACACTTAAGTCCTTCACTTTGGGAAAGTTGTAAAAGGTGCTACAGGAATGTAAGTCTTCAATTCACATGAGAGTTGCTGAAACAGCTCTGAAGTGCTCATTCTGGTAACATAGGGAACAGCACAGAAAGATCCCACAAGCAGTGCACAGGATAGAAGCCTCACCCCCTGGTTCTCAGTGATGATCTTTGAGGGTCCAGGACACTGGGTGGAGAATTTCTGGCGAATGGGGAGAGCTGGTTCAAATATCCCATCTATGGAGCGTTTTGGTACATCTCTCTCTCTCTCTCTCTCTCTCTCTCTCCCTCTCTCTCTCTCCCTCCTGCACCAACGGACCTCACTGTCTCAGTGTGGAATCTCTCCTTGACTGTCTCCTCTCCCACCATGACAGCTTCGCTAACGGACGATCCACGGGCCTGGTCCTCGATAGCGGTGCAACCCACACGACTGCTATCCCCGTGCACGATGGCTACGTCCTGCAGCAAGGTAGGACCCTTTCACCTCTCAGTGTGGTAACTGTAGACCCCCCCCCCCCCCTTCAGGGTTTCTGGCCTCTTGGCTGTGCCTCACCTATGGGTGCTCCCTCTGGCTTGGGTACACATTCCTTGAGCGCTGCCTGTTCAGTAACTAAGACACTTCCTTTTGGACAGAGTTTGTTGACTACTCAGCCGTACAGCTCCTTCCATAGGACAGTCCAACTTCCTTTTCATCGACCTGTCACAGCACGGGAAACATACCCTTAGGCCCAAATCATCCATGTTGACCAAGTATCCCAACCTAATCTAGTCCTGGTTTGGAGATGCCACTCTGCAGAAACTTGACATGTGCGATCTTCTTGGAGATCCTCTCCACTTTAAGCCGGCACTTTAATCTGGTCCCATCTGCCAGCACCCGGCCCATATCCCTCCAAACCCTTCCTATTCATATACCCATCCAAATGCCTCTTAAATGTTGCAATTGTACCAGCCTCCACCACTTCCTCTGACAGCTCATTCCATACACATACCACTCTCTGTGTGAAAAAGTTGCCCCTTAGGTCTCTTTTATATCTTTCCCCTCTCACCCTAAACCTATGCCCTCTAGTTCTGGACTCCCCCACCCCAGGGAAAAGACTTTGCCTATTTCCCCTATCCATGCCCCTCATGATTTTGTAAACCTCTATAAGGTCACCCCTCAGCCTCCAACGCTCCAGGGAAAACAGCCCCAGCCTGTTCAGCCTCTCCCTGTAGCTCAAACCCTCCAACCCTGGCAATATCCTTGTAAATCTTTTCTGAACCCTTTCAAGTCTCACAACATCTTTCCGATAGGAAGGAGACCAGAATTGCACACAATATTCCAACAGTGGCCGAACCAATGTCCTGTACAGCCGCAACATGACCTCCCAACTCCTGTACACAATACTCTGACCAATAAAGGAAAGCATACCAAACGCCTTCTTCACTATCCTATCTACCTGTGACTCCACTTTCAAGGAGCTATGAACCTGCACTCCAAAGTCTCTTTGTTCAGCAACACTCCCTGGGACCTTACCATTAAGTGTATAAGTCCTGCTAAGACTGATGTTCTAACACATTCCGTGATCATCTGGACCTTCTGACCCAAAAGTAGGGAGAGTCTGATCTTACACAGGACCATTGTTTCCCTGTTGTATCTATCCAGTCAATTCATTTATCAATCAATCCAAATCATTTGTTTGACTACTTAACAAGCACTTTCTTTTCCCTATTCCACCACCTCCCCCCCCCCCCCCACACACACACACACACACACACCCCAACCTCTCTGCAGTGCCCCTTCAAATGCCAACTCTCACCCATCACCCTGGAGTTTCCCGCATAAAAGCAGAGAATAGTTCAGTACTGAAGGAGGCCATTCAGCTCATTGAGAATTGCACTAGCTCTTTCAAAGAGGAATCCAGTTAGCCCTACTCCACACCCAATCCTTTCCCTGCAATCTATTCTGAAGACTGGTCACCGAACCCAAAATGCCAACGCTGCTCTCTGCCCACAGCTGCTGCCAGGCCTGCTGAGTTTTTCCAGCAATTTCTGTTTCTGATTTCCAGCATCCCCTGTTCTTTTGGTTATTTATTTTTCCCCATGCAATTTATTTCTGTATTCCAGTATTGATCCAGTTGTGGAAAGTCACTGCTGAACCTGTAGTCACCACACTTATCAGACAGGGCACTTTCAAATCCTAACATCGTGCCAAATTTCACCTTCAGCTTTTCATAGCCTATGTTGGTGACCTAGACTTGAAAGTCTGGGGAATACAATTTCAACATTTACAGGTGTCACAAAATTTGGAAGTCTTCTGAATCGGGAGAAGGGTAATGAGAGACTTGAGACTACAGGTCAGTGGAACGGTGTTACACTGGTAATGTCTACGGGCTACAGAGGTCCAGGTGAATGGACGCAGACTCAATCCCGCCAAGGCAGATAGTAAAATTCAAATTCAATGGCTAAACCTAATATTGAAAGCTAGTCTCAGAAGGACCTGGGAGTCAGTCCTTAACGCATGCCTCACATGAAGTTGGTTTGCAGGTGCAGCAAGTAATGAAGAAGGCGAATGGAATATTGTCCCCCATTGCTGAAGAGGATGGAGTCTAAAAGCAGAGAGGGTGCTGGTGCGTTTACACCTGGAATACCGTGTGCTGTTTTGGTCTCCTTACTTGAGAAAGGATGTACTGGCACTGGAGGGGGTGCAGAGGGGGTTGATTCCAGAGTTGAGAGGGTTAGTTTATGAGGAGACTGGGACTATTTTCATTGGTATTCAGAAGAGTGAGGGAGCATCGTATAGAAACATATAAAAATATGTCGGGAATAGACGAGCTAAAAGCAGGGAGGTTGGTGGGTGAAACTGGAACGAAGGGGCGTAGTCTCAAAGTAAGGGGGGAGCAGATTTAGGACTGAGTTGAGGAGGAACTTCAAAAGGTTGTGAATGTGTGGAACTCCCTGCCCAGGGAAGCAGTTGAGGCCACCTCGTTGAATGTTTCTAATGCAAAGATAGACTTTGAAACAGTAAAGGAGTTAAGGGTGAGAGAGAGCAGGAAAGTGGAGCTGAGGCTGTGAAAAGGTCAGCCATTGAGGGGCCAGGCGGCCTACTCCTGCTCCAGTTCCTTATGTTCCTATGACAACCACGAGACTTCCATCAGCGGCTGTGAGGGACACATCCAGTGCCCTTTGGGGAGGGAGGGCCGCTTCCTTTACCCAGTCCTACCCCCGACTCCAGACACGCAGCAACATGAATGACTCCAAAAAGCCGTGACCGAGCAAGCCACTCAGTCTGAGACCAAATCAGAGTTCAGCAGCACAGGGAAGGTCAAAGTGATTCACAATCACAGAAATGTCGGTGTCGTCCAGTGGGGCCTTATCAACTGTTTGTATGGACAGCCCGTCCAGTAACTCATGGATTTTAACCCAGTCGAGGGCCTGAATTACTGCCTCTTTCCCTATAACTTGAGTAGCATCCTCTTCCTTGATGGAAGAATGGGAAAAAAGGCAATATAAACTGAAGGGTGTGTTTCTGAACGGTCATGATTTGGAGGTGCCAGTGTTGGACTGGGGTGGACCAAGTTAAAAATCCCACAACACCAGGTTATAGTCCAACAGGTTTAATTGGAAGCGCTAGCTTTCAGATTCTGACACAATCACCTGATGAAGTAGCGTTGCTCCGAAAGCTAGTGCTTCCAATTAAACCTGTTGGACTATAACCTGGTGTTGTGGGATTTTTAACTTTTCTAAACGATGTACAACATCAGAGGGATCTGCGTATCACCTGGGCCCATAAATAACCGAAGGTGGTGGGTGAAGAGGGTAGCTACTGAGCTATAAGGAATCCAAGGCTTTATAAACACCCCCATAAAAGCAAAGGGTGATAGTGAACCTTCAGAAAACATTAGATAACACCTCAGGCAGACATCTGGGTGCATTTTTAAAAAAAAAAAATTTGGAGAGAGGAGATGAGAGCATGAGGATGTTCAGCTGCCTTGAACCATTGACCTGAGTTGAGACCCCCTGGAACGATGCCACGCAGAGTGGTCCCAATCTGGAACCTGCCGCCTGAGAGTGCAGTGGAGGCAGCTTCAATCGAGAGAGCACAGGGTCAATATCAGGACTGTGCAGGTCTGTGGAGCGAGGTCAGGAGAGTGACAGCAGGCCAGCTGCTCTTGCACAGTGGACCTTACCACCTCCCCCAGTGCCGGAAGGTTCTCCGAGCCGTGAAACGGTACGGTTGTTTTGACAGGCCCAGCTTCTCCAGTACAGGCTCTGGGGCGGCACGGTGGCTCAGTGGTTAGCACTGCTGCCCCCACAGTGCCACGGACCGGGATTTGACTCCAACCTCGGGCGACGGTCTGAGTGGAGTTTGCACATTCTCCCTGTGGGTTTCCTCCCACCGTCTAAACGTGTGCAGGTTAGGGTGGATTGGCCGTGCTAAATTGCCCATTGTGTTGGGTGCGTCAGTCAGAGGGAAGTGGATCAGGGTGGGTTACTCTTCGGAGGGTCGGTATGGACTGGTTGGCCTGTTTCCACGCTGTAGGGATGCTAATTGTTCTGTAACGCAATGGCTGCGTTCTCGTGCAACCCTGAGCTATTGAAAGATCACACTTTAGAAACAGCACTTAAAGTGTTGGCGATGAAATCGCGTTACAGCCAACACACACTTTACAAGTTTGCAGTGTCCCCGATTCGTCAGTCGCGTTACACTGAGTCTGTGTTCACAAAACGTGCGTTATAGCAGAACGACCCGTACCTCCACATATTTTGGTGCCCTCCCCTCTTTGGTACTAGTCTCATCAATCTCCCCTGCACCTTCTCCAAAGTCTTCACAACCTTTGAAAAATGTGGCGATCAGAACTGGTCACACTCCTGCCGCTAGGGTCAGATGAGCGCATCACAAAGTTGACCGAAAAGCTGACCAATGTCCATCCATTTCTTACAGCAGTGACAGTAAGGTGTACACTTCTTTCCAGTACCTTCACATTACCCAGCTCACAGGATGACCTGAAGAGGAACTCGTGCAGTGAATCATGGGGGAACATGCACGGTGGATTCTGGGAACACAGGGGGATTGTGGGAATTGTGGCTGCCATTACTTGGTTAATTGACTTCATTCTGCTGGGCTCTCTGAACGGCATTGGGAAGCCAGGCTGGTAGTTTGGCCTCTTTGCCACCTCTCAGTCCAGATTCACTGAAGTCAGTGTTAGCCACCCCAGCTCCCGATGAGGTCTCACGTCTTTGTTTCCTCCAGGCATTGTCAAGTCTCCCCTGGCTGGTGATTTCATCTCGATGCAGTGCCGGGAGCTGTTCCAGGAAATGAACATGGAAATCACTCCACCTTACACAATCGCCTCGAAGGTAAGTAACACACGAGGGTGATGGCAGCAGGACTAGAGAATAAGCATTGGCCTGGAATGGGTTACCAACGGAGGTCTCATCAAAGGATTTGGAGGGGTTATTATACAATAACAGATACCTGGGAGTGAGCTACAGACTGGAATCTAATTGAGGAGTTCAGGGTAGTTTATATATACTGTAGCAGACCCAGGAGTGAGTTACAGACTGGAATCTAATTGAGGAGTTCAGGGTAGTTTATATATACTGTAGCAGACCCAGGAGTGAGTTACAGACTGGAATCTAATTGAGGAGTTCAGGGTAGTTTATATATACTGTAGCAGACCCAGGAGTGAGTTACAGACTGGAATCTAATTGAGGAGTTCAGGGTAGTTTATATATACTGTAGCAGACCCAGGAGTGAGTTACAGACTGGAATCTAATTGAAGGGTTCAGGGTAGTTTATATATACTGTAGCAGACCCAGGAGTGAGTTACAGACTGGAATCTAATTGAGGAGTTCAGGGTAGTTTATATATACTGTAGCAGACCCAGGAGTGAGTTACAGACTGGAATCTAATTGAAGGGTTCAGGGTAGTTTATATATACTGTAGCAGACCCAGGAGTGAGTTACAGACTGGAATCTAATTGAAGGGTTCAGGGTAGTTTATATGTAGAATAACAGATACCCAGACATGAGTTACAGACTGGAATCTAATTGAGGATTTGGGGGATTTGTATATACAATAACAGATACCCAGAGTGAGTTACAGATTGGAATCCAAGGGAGGATTTGGGATGGGGGGGGGGGGGGGGGGGTGGGTTTGTGTATACAATTGCAGATACCCAGAGTGAGTTACAGACCGGAATTTAAGTGAGGGGTTTGGATAGTTTAGATAATCAAATACAGATACCCAGGGAGAGGGGTTAAGCTATCCATGCAACGCGCAATAGAAATCTAGAGTGTTTTCCAAAAAGCTGATGTTACTCAGGAGTGTATCACTTGGAACATTTAAGTCTGAGATGGATAATATTGATTGGGTAAGGACATTATTAATGATCGCAGCTGATGTTAACACTGGACAAGTCCGATCCCAGAGTGAAACCTTGTAAATGCTAACCCTTTTAACAACTGTAGAAATCAGTAACTGAAAACATTTACACATTTAACTGAAAGAATTAAATTGTTCATTAAGTCAGAATAAACACAAACTATATTACACCACATATTAACTCTATTAAAGGATTCGAGTTTGCACCATTCCTTTTAACTCAGCAATATCCTCACAAACAACAAAACTTCAGAAAAGTGATATCACCATTTTCACACAGTGGTTCCCTGCTCAGGCTCATGCAGGGACAGCTGGAACCAGTTTCCTTTCGATGAATCTTTGCAATCACTGCATGATATTTTGCCTTTGTCTAGTGTCTGTCCCCAGGGTGACTAAAACAAACTGCAAACTGCACTCAAAGTGACAGCTTAAGTTCCCTGAACTTAGGGTGCAGAAAATCTTTCACTCTTTGGCATACACTACATTGAGCCACTTTTGCAACCGTTCTCTGTCTCCACCGGACCCCGACGCTAGACTCGACAGCAGAGTTTTCCCTCTCTACCTTCTTTCTACTACACTGAGCTGTTCATCTCAAGGATTTGTCTCATTGAAATGCATGGAAACAAAACAGACCTCCAGACACCTCACCATAAGTACACTCAAAGATGAGACTAAAACCACATCTCCCACTTTTTAACACATAAAATAGAAAAAAATTCAATTTAAAGTTATGCAGAGGAACTTCAATTATCTGAAGGACGCGGGCAGGGGAGTATTTGGTTTGGTTAATCGAATTCCAGATAATTGAATGCTGGCTAACATAGTTGAGCCGAGCATCAGGACCTTGCGATGTTGCTGGATAATCTGATATTCGGATAATCGAGTACCAGATAATCGATGTTCCTCTGTACACTCTTACAGTATTGAGGGGTATGAAGCAACCGTGGGACAACGGGTCGAGGCACAGATCATCTATAAACTCAATGAATGTCAGAACAGGTTGGAGGGGATGAATGGCCTGCTCCTACTGAGTTACAAACTGGGAATGTTGGCGACTCCGGTTAAGATTGTGGGAATTTTAATTTTGTTGACATCACTGCGTTTTTTGCTGGCAAGTCTAGCAGCGCTTTGAACAGAGTCATTTTCCCAGTCAATCTCAGGCAGTGCTATACAACAGAGAGACTGAGGGGCTCAGGGAGATCATTCTTTGACGTATGCATCAGAGTGCATTCAGATGGACTGGGTCAAAGGCATTTAGCATGCTTCATTGTTCAGTCCTTTGAGTAAAGGAGTTGAGACATTATGTTGAAGTTGTACAGGACGATGGTGGTGAAGCCTATTCTGGGATTTTGATCGCAGTTGTGTTCACCCTGTTATAGGAAGGAGAGGGTTCAGAAGAGAGGGAGAGGGTTAAGCTGGAGAGGGTTCAGAAGAGAGGGAGAGGGTTAAGCTGGAGAGGGTTCAGAAGAGATTTATCAGGGAATGGAGCATTTGAGTTGTAAGGGAGAGGCTGGATAGGCTGGGACTTTTTTCACTGGAGTGTTGAAGGGCGACCTTAATCGAGATTTATAAGATCTTGAGGGGTCTATTCCCTAGGGTGGGGGATTTCAAGACTTGGGGGGGGGTGGTATTTTTAAGGTGAGAAGAGAAAGATCTAAAAAAAAAGTCAATTTTTTTACACGTGTATGGAATGAACTTTCATAGGAAGTGATGGATGCGGGTACAGTTACAATGTTTAAAAGACATTTAGGTAAGTTCATAAATGGGAAATGTTTGGAGGGATAGGGGCCAGGTGCCGGCAGGTGGGACGAGTTTAGTATGGGATTATAGTCGGCATGGGTCTGTTTCTGTGCTGTATGACTCTCTGACTCTATCTCAGAGACTGTTTAGGGGTCAACCACATTTTTATTGGTCAGGGGTCGTATGTTGGCCAGACTAGGTAAGGAAAGCAGATTTCCTTCCTCCAAAGGGCACTGACGAACCAAATGGATTTTAACAACAGTCGGTTAGCTTCACGATCGCTTTCAGTGAGGTGAGCCTTCTATCCCAGAGTAATTTAATTTAAACTTTCCCCAGTTGCTCGGGTGGGTATTGAACAGTCACAGAACCTCTAGCCCAGGCTCCGGTGTTGCCATTTCAGTAATAAGGCCATTATCAACCATATCCCTACAATAAGGCTGAAGCAGTGGTGATCTGAGCTAAAAGATTCCACAGGAAGTTGAAGCAGGAATAGGCCATTCAGCCCTTCAAACCTGCTCCACCATTCAATACTCAGCACCTTGTTCCCCAGTTACACCCCATACCCTTTGATCTCTTCAGTCCTGAGAACATTCAATACTTGGCCTTCAAATGCTTTTTGTGGCAGAGAATTCCACAGGGTTGAAGATTTAGGGCGGCGTGGCGTCTCAGTGGTTAACACTGCTGCCTCACAGTGCCAGGGTCCCAGGTTCGATTCCAGCCTTGGGCAGCTGTCCGTGTGGAGTTTGCACATTCTCCCCGTGTCTGCGTGGGTTCCCTCCGGGTGCTCTGGTTTCCCCCCACAGCCTGAAGATGTGCAGATTAGGATGGATTGGCCATAAGAAATTGCCCCGTAGCATCCACAGATGTGCAGGCTAGGTGGATTGGCCATGCTAAATTACCTCATAGTGCCCAAGGATGTGTAGGTTAGGGTGGATTGGCCGTGCTAAATTACCTCATAGTGCCCAAGGATGTGTAGGTTAGGGTGGATTGGCCGTGCTAAATTACCCCATAGTGCCCAGGTTAGGGTGGATTGTCCGTGCTAAATTACCCATAGTGCCCAGGTTAGGGTGGATTGTCCGTGCTAAATTACCCATAGTGCCCAGGTTAGGGTGGATTGGCCGTACTAAATTGTCCCATTATGCCCAGGGATGTGCAGGTTAGGATGGATTAGCTGTGATAAATTGTTCCATAGTGCTCAGGGATGTGTAGGTTAGGGTGGTTTGGCCATGCTAAATTGCCCCATAGTGTGGAGGGCGGCTAATGTTGTACCACCTTTTAAGAAAGGTGGGAGAGAGAAAGCAGGAAATTATAGACCAGTTAGTCTGACCTCAGTAGTGAGAAAGATGCTGGAGTCTATTATAAAGGATGAAATTACGACACATCTGGATAGTAGTAACAGGTTAGGTCAGAGTCAGCATGGATTTATGAAGGGGAAATCATGCTTGACTAATCTTCTGGAATTTTTTGAGGATGTAACTCTGAAGATGGACGAGGGAGATCCAGTAGATGTAGTGTACCTGGACTTTCAGAAAGCTTTTGATAAAGTCCCACATAGGAGGTTAGTGATCAAAATTAGGGTGCATGGTATTGGGGGAAAAGTACTAACTTGGATTGAAAATTGGTTGGCTGATAGGAAACAAAGAGTAGTGATAAACAGCTCCATTTCGGAATGGCAGGCAGTGACCAGTGGGGTACCGCAGGGATCAGTGCTGGGACTGCAGCTTTTTACAATATATATTAATGATATGGAAGATGGTATTAGCAATAAGATTAGCAAATTTGCTGATGATACTAAGCTGGGTGGCAGGGTGAAATGTGAGGAGGATGTTAGGAGATTACAGGGTGACCTGGACAGGTTAGGTGAGTGGTCAGATGCATGGCAGATGCCGTTTAATGTGGATAAGTGTATGGTTATCCACTTTGGTGGCAAGAACAGGAAGGCAGATTACTACCTAAATGGAATCAATTTAGGTAAAGGGGCAGTACAGAGAGATCTGGGTGTTCTTGTACACCAGTCAATGAAGGTAAGCATGCAGGTACAGCAGGTAGTGAAGAAGGCTAATAGCATGCTGGCCTTCATAACAAGAGGAATTGAGTATAGAAGCAAAGAGGTTCTTCTGCAGCTGTACAGGGCCCTGGTGAGACCACACCTGGAGTATTGTGTGCAGTTCTGGTCTCCAAATTTGAGGAAAGACATTCTGGCTATTGAGGGAGTGTAGCATAGGTTCACAAGGTCAATTCCTGGAATGGCGGGACTACCTTACGCTGAAAGACTGGAGCAACTGGGCTTGTATACCCTTGAGTTTAGAAGACTGAGAGGGGATCTGATTGAGACATATAAGATTATTAAAGGATTGGACACTCTGGAGGCAGGAAACATGTTTCCGCTGATGGGTGAGTACCGAACCAGAGGACACAGCTTAAAAATACTGGGTGGACCATTTAGGACAGAGATGAGGAGAAACTTCTTCACCCAGAGAGTGGTGGCTGTGTGGAATGCTCTGCCCCAGAGGGCAGTGGAGGCCCAGTCTCTGGATTCATTTAAGAAAGAGTTGGATGGAGCTCTCAAGGATAGTGGAATCAAGGGTTATGGAGATAAGGCAGGAACAGGACACTGATTAAGGATGATCAGCCATGATCATATTGAATGGTGGTGCAGACTCGAAGGGCAGAATGGCCTACTCCTGCACCTATTGTTTATTGTCTATTCTGCAGGAATGTGCAGGTTAGGGTGGCTTGGCCATGCCAAATTGTCCCATAGTGTCCAGGGATGTGCAGGTTAGGGTGGATATGCCGTTGGGAAGTGCAGGGTTTCAAGGATGGGGTGGGTCTGGGTGGGATGCCCTTCAGAGGGTCACTGTGGATTTGATGGGCTGAATGGCCTGCTTCCGCACTGTAGGGATTCTATGCTGAAAGGTTGGGATGGTGGCTGACTCTGTTCCATCTTTTCACTGGTACAGGAGCCCGTTCGGGAAGGTGCGTCACCGAATTGGAAGAGAAAGGAGAAGATCTGCCACGTCACCAAATCCTGGCACAATTACATGTGCAACGTAGGTCAGACCAGACCCTCGGTTTGGGGGGCGGGGTGGGGGGGGGGTGCGATGAAAGGGTTGGAGGGCATGTTGGCAGGTGTCTCACCTCACAAGTTTCAATCACATGACCTTCCTGTTCCCAACTGCCCCGCCTCTAAGATGATGCCATTGGCTGCCCGAGACATCTATTTTCACTGCACCCCACCTCCTCTCGAACCAATTGAAATGCACAAGGAGTTTCAGTTTATCCAATCGGATGATTCACGTGAAACGGTCCCTCCTTGTCCATGAATACTTTCAGACGCAACAAATTGTAAAAGTTTGAAAACTCTCTTTGGTTTTTTTTTCCCCAGGGCTTAGCCTGCTATGGGGTGCGAGAGGTCGACCTTTGATTAGGGACCATCAGAGTTTAATATAGAGGGCTTTCGCAGCTGCATTGCATGCTGGGTTAGCTCTGCCTCCATTGCTTCCTATGTGGGACAAAGGAAGAGGGGATGAGTCCAATTGCAGAAATATCCCCCCTTGCTGTTTTTTTTCACCATGGGTATTGGCTTGTCTTCTGTGCCTTGTGAGGTAGAGGGAGTGAGACCCCTGTGAACTGAAGGGGGAAACGATAACACGATGGGATTTCCCACTCGGAATTTTCCCGCTTTTAACTGGAGAGGAGATCTTCCTGATTGTCCACAGAGCGCGATGATTAACAATCGTCTTCTCTCTTTGGGATGGACAGGAAGTAATCCAGGATTTCCAAGCTTCTGTTCTGCAAGTTTCTGACTCCCCGTACGATGAACAGTGAGTACCACCTTTTATTTTGTCAGGAGGGTGACGCAGTCCTGGGTAGGTAGGTGGGATTAAGGCGCTGGTCCAGGAAGAAGCTGCCCCACCCCATCCACCACCTCCAGCGTTCACTCCTTCACCACTGCCACTGAGCTGTAGCTGGGGTTTGACACGTCACTTTGAATGGCTTGATGGGCTAAATGACCCACTCCTGTTCCTGCTTCTCAAGCTCTCCAACCGCACCTTCCAAACCCACGACCGCTACCATCAAGAAGGAAGCAGACCCAGGGAGCATCACCAGCCACCTATTCCACCTTGAGTCAGAGATACGTCAGTCTTCCTTCTGTATCACTGGGTCAAAATCCTCCAATCCTCTCCCGATCGGCACTGTGTAAGTGTCCCTGTCTAACACAGGAACTTGCAGCTGTTCAAAGTGGCAACTCCCCGTCACCTCAAGGAACGAGCGACAAATGGTGCCACCGAACACTGACACCTTATACGCCGTAAAAGAATTTGAAAAAAATTGAAGAGCAGAAGTGGATTGAGGGGCTGAGTGGCTTCCTGTTTGTGAAAAAGAACATAACTCTATCAACAGTAGGGGGCGTTTTATTCACATGATCGGGAGACTTTGAGATATTAAGGAGTGGAGAGATATGGACCAAGAGCAGGCAGAAGGGATTAGTTTAATTATGTTTAACACAACAGTGTGGGCCAAAGGGCCCGTTCCTGTGCGTACTGTTCTATGTTACACAATTCGCCCTTCCAGTCTGATTACATTAGTCTCTTAGACAACAGTCAATCACCTCGGACAAACATGTCAAAATAAACTCTGTTGATGCTTCAGACGGGTGGAGAGAAGCTGAGGGAGGGGCCAACACTTAGGGAAGGGGCATTCCTAAGAGACAGGGCACTCCTGACGAGTAAAGCCACATAGTGGGATAGAAACAGGACTGGTAGATAGCCACGAGGTAGGACTGAGAATCAGAGCTGGAGGATGGGCTGAGAGGTTAGATTTGGACCAGGCTTGATAGGTCTAGGAGGGTGTGTAAAAGGGAGAGGGGGGGTCTGGGAAAATTGTCAATAAAAGGGACCCGGGAGGGTAGACCTGAAGGAAATGAATGGAGCAAGTGTATAGTTTAGTAACATTTGGAATTTATTTACCTTGGTGCTTTAACCAAGGCACCGTTTCCATAGGAAGAGATGATTTTAGATTTGGGAAGTTGGGGAGGGGGGTAATCTATCAATAGTCTGCGGTTTGGCCTTAGACGATCAGGAAAAAGACCTAGGAGTCGTGTCTTTTAGACAGGTCTTTTAGACAGGTCTTTTAGATGGTGTTTGGAGTCACGCTGAGGAAGTGGAGGTGGGGGCTGGAGATCTTGGAGTCGGGTTTTGTCTTGGATCTGGGTTTTGCCTGGGAGATGGATTTGGGAGTCAGGCCGAGGAAACAGTACCCTGAGACTGGGACATAAGCCTGAAAATCAAGATGGGAGTCAGGCTGGCCTAGCATCAAACATGAGAAACAGGTCGAGGAAACGGGCCTGGGAGATGGGGCTGGCCTAGGCAACGGGCCTGGGAGATGGGGCTGGCCTAGGCAACGGGCCTGGGAGATGGGGCTGGTCTAAGCAACGGGCCTGGGAGATGGGGCTGGCCTAGGCAACCGGCCTGGGAGATGGGGCTGGCCTAGGCAACGGGCCTGGGAGATGGTGCTGGTCTAGGCAACGGGCCTGGGAGATGGGGCTGGCCTAGGCAACGGGCCTGGGAGATGGGGCTGGCCTAGGAAACAGGCCTGGGAGATGGGGCTGGCCTAGGAAACAGGCCTGGGAGATGGGGCTGGCCTAAGCAACCGGCCTGGGAGATGGGGCTGGCCTAGGCAACAGGCCTGGGAGATGGGGCTGGTCTAGGCAACAGGCCTGGGAGATGGGGCTGGCCTAGGCAACAGGCCTGGGAGATGGGGCTGGTCTAGGCAACAGGCCTGGGAGATGGGGCTGGCCTAGGCAACGGGCCTGGGAGATGGAGTTGGCCTAGGCAACGGGCCTGGGAGATGGGGCTGGCCTAGGCAACGGGCCTGGGAGATGGGGCTGGCCTAGGCAATGGGCCTGGGAGATGGAGTTGGCCTAGGCAACGGGCCTGGGAGATGGGGCTGGCCTAGGCAACGGGCCTGGGAGATGGGGCTGGTCTAGGCAACAGGCCTGGGAGATGGGGCTGGCCTAGGCAACAGGCCTGGGAGATGGAGCTGGCCTAGGCAAAGGGCCTGGGAGATGGGGCTGGCCTAGGCAACGGGCCTGTGAGATGGGGATGGCCTAGGCAATGGGCCTGGGAGATGGGGCTGGCCTAGGCAACGGGCCTGGGAGATGGGGCTGGCCTAGTAAATGGGCCAGGAGATGGAGCTGTTCTAGGAAACGGGCCTGGGAGATGGCGCTGGCCTAGGAAACAGGTCTGGGAGATGGTGCTGGTCTAGGAAACAGGCCTGGGAGATGGTGCTGGTCTAGGAAACAGGCCTGGGAGATGGTGCTGGCCTAGGAAGGTTAGATCTCACGGAATACAGGGAGAACTAGCCATTTGGATACAGAACTGGCTAAAAGGTAGAAGACAGAGGGTGGTGGTGGAGGGTTGTTTTTCAGACTGGAGGCCTGTGACCAGTGGAGTGCCACAAGGATCGGTGCTGGTTCCCCTACTTTTTGTCATTTACATAAATGATTTGGATGCGAGCATAAGAGGTACAGTTAGTAAGTTTGCAGGTGACACCAAAATTGGAGGTGTAGTGGACAGCGAAGAGGGTTACCTCAGATTACAACAGGATCTGGACCAGATGGGCCAATGGGCTGAGAAGTGGCAGATGGAGTTTAATTCAGATAAACCAGAGGTGCTGCATTTTGGGAAAGGAGATCTTAGCAGGACTTATACATTTAATGGTAAGGTCCTAGGGAGTGTTGCTGAACAAAGAGACCTTGGAATGCAGGTTCATAGCTCCTTGAAAGTAGAGTCGCAGGTAGATAGGATAGTGAAGAAGGCGTTTGGTATGCTTTCCTTTATTGGTCAGAGTATTGAGTACAGGAGTTGGGAGGCCATGTTGCGTCTGTACAGGACATTGGTTAGGCCACTGTTGGAATATTGTGTGCAATTCTGGTCTCCTTCCTATCGGAAAGATGTTGTGAAACTTGAAAGGGTTCAGAAAAGATTTACAAGGATGTTGCCAGGGTTGGAGGATCTGAGCTGTAGGGAGAGGCTGAACAGACTGGGGCTGTTTTCCCTGGAGCGTCGGAGGCTGAGGGATGACCTTATAGAGGTTTACAAAATTATGAGGGGAATGGATAGGATAAGTCCAGAACTAGAGGGCATAGGTTTAGGGTGAGAGGGGAAAGATATAAAAGAGACCTAAGGGGCAACTTTTTCACACAGAGGGTGGTATATGTATGGAGTGAGCTGCCAGAGGAAGTGGTGGAGGCTGGTACAATTACAGCATTTAAGAGGCATTTGGATGGGTACATGAATAGGAAGGGTTTGGAGGGATATGGGCTGGGTGCTGGCAAATGGGACTAGATTGGGTTGGGATATCTGGTCGGCATGGACGGGTTGGACTGAAGGGTTTGTTTCCATGCTATACATCGCTATGACTCATCCATGCCAACCAGATATCCTAAATTAATCTTGTGTCATTTGCCAGCTTTTAGCCCATATCCCTCCAAACCTTCCTATTCATACACCCATCCAGATGCCTTTTAAATGCTGTAATTGTACCAGCCTCCACCACTTCCTCTAGCAGCTCATTTAATATATACACCACCCTCTTTCAAGTCTTTCCCCTCTCATTGGATACCTACGACCTCTAGTTTTGGACTCCCTTACCCTATCCATGCCCCTCATGATTGTATAAACCTCTAGAAGGTCACCCCTCAACCTCCAACACTCCAGGGAAAACAGCCCCAGCCTGTTCAGCCTCTCCCTATAGCTCAAACCCTCCACCCCGGCAACGTCCTTGTAAATCTTTCGGTTCCTTTCAAGTTTAACAATATCTTTCCTGTAGCAGGGAGACCTGAATTGATTGCAGTCTTCCTTAAGTGCCTTGTGTATCAATGTCCTGTGAGAGGCGCAACATGACCACCCAACTCCTACACTCATTGGACTGACCAATAGAGGCAAGCATACCAAACCTTTTCTTCATCACCCTGTCTACCTTTGACTCAAGGCACCATGTACTTGCGTCCCAAGGTCTCTGTTCGGCAGCACTCCCCAAGGCGCTACCATTAAGTGTGATGGATTCCATCCCTGTGTGGTGACATGTCTCAATGAACCAGCCATTCTGCTGTAATCATGTTGCTTCCTAAATCTCATATTTCCTTTATCAAAGGGTTGCTGCTCAAATGCCCACCATCCATTACGAGATGCCCAATGGCTACAACTGCGACTATGGGGCTGAGAGACTGCGGATACCTGAAGGCCTATTTGATCCCTCCAATGTCAAGGTATGAGTGTGGGATTAAGGCTGTGTTGCGCTTGGTCACTGCCAGCCTGTTAAACCTGTGCAGGGAATCAGACTGCTTGTATCCCAGGGCATGTAGCCCGATTGTGAACTGACAAATACACTAGAACCCAGGCCAGCTCAGTGGCTCAGTGGTCGGCACTACTGCCTCACAGCGTCAGAGACCCGGGTTCGATTCCGCGCTCAGGTGACTGATCGTACGGAGGTGGAACGTTCTCCTCGTGTCTGCGTGGGTTTCCTCCCAAAGATGTGCAGGTTAGGGTGAAATGGCCATGCCAAATTGCCGTATCTTGCCGAAGGATGTGCAGGCGCTCGGTGGGTTAACTAGGAGAAAGTGAGGGCTGCAGATGTTTGAGATCAGAGTCGAGACTGTGGCGCTGGAAAAGCACAGCAGGTCAGGCAGCGTCCGAGGAGCAGGAGAATCGATGTTTTGGGGAAGAGCCCTTCGTCAGGCTGGATTGGCCGTGGGAAATGCAGAGTAGGGGGTGGGTTTGGGTGGGATGCTGTTTGGATGGATTGTGTGGACTCAATGGGCCGAATGGCCTGCTTCCACACTGTAGGGATTCCATGATTTCGATGACTCCAACCCATTAGTAGCTTTGAACAATTGCTACAGCTAATTATTTATAAGCAAATTTTCCCTGGCTTTGCTTATGGTAGTTTTTTTTTCCCTTTTCTTTTTCTCAACACCGGACACTCCAGATTTTTTTTTTCTTTTTTTTATTTAACCCCCACACTACCGCCTAACTGCGGTAGTGCTTATTTTATCCCCAGCACCCATGGTGTGTGTGGGCAGGTGTGAGACACAGTGAAAGACACAAAGTGCACGAATCTTTATTCAATTCCCACCACCAGGAAGATAGGAAACACCCGAGTGGCCAGTGACAAGTAGTGCCCTTCGCATCAAAGGGCAATGCTGTGTGATCAAAAAAGTGAAGGGGAGGGCAGGGATTAAATCAAAATGGAGTTGGAGGGAGAAATAATGCACTCCACTCCCTGCGGCGCCCACCTCTCCCTGAACAACTCCAGGGTGTTGGTGGAGACCGCGTGCTCCTTCTCCAAGGACACCCGGGCTCACATTCCTATTTGTTTTTTTTTTACAGACACAGGGTCAGAGTCACAGTCACACACTGATCCAATCTCCCACATTCCTATTTGTATCTGTCAGCCAGGGCTCCCTGATTGGATCAGATTAACAGCCCCAATCAGGGAACTCATGTTCTATCAGGTATACCTGGCTGATTGGCCGCACGTCCCAAGAACAGCTTCTTCCCCCCTGTTATTAGACTTCCGAATGGACCTCTCACATTTTAAACTTAGTGTTGGTCTCGCTCTCTGTGTACCTTCTCAGCAGCTGTAACATTGTATTCCTCGCTCTGTTCTATCACCCTAATGCCCTTGTATGGTATGAGCTGCCTGCATTGCACGCAAAACAAATCTTTTCACTGTATCCGGGACAATAATAAATCAAATCAAATCAAAACCTCATCCCTTAATGCAGCACAGGATGACAGGGATTAGGAGCAGGAGGAGGCCGTTCAGCCTCTCAAACCTATTCCGACATTCAACAAGGTCATAGCTGATCTTCGACATTGCCATTTTCCCGCACTATCTTGAATATCTAGAAATCTATCAATCTCTGACTCAAACATACTCAATGGCTGAGTCTCTGAAGGAGAGAACTCCTCAGACTGAGTGAGGAAACCCCTCCTCCCCCTGTCCTAAATGGGGTGACTCCCTTATTCTGCAACGGTGGCCCTTAAAAAGTCCAATCCTGATCCTGTACTTTATCTTGGAATCCCTGGAGCCCAGATGGGGCCCCCATCAAGTTTGCCCCGGCACTCCGACAGGCAGCAGTGCCAACCGCTTAGTCACTGTGCCACCTTATGTCTCGTCGCCTGTAGCTGCTTGTGTGTTCTGACCGCCTGTTTGTGTTCCCCCAGGGCCTGTCGGGCAACACCATGCTGGGTGTTAGTCACGTCGTCACTACCAGCATCGGGATGTGTGACATCGATATTCGGCCGGTGAGTGCATCGTCGGAGCATCCCCCTGAATCATCTCACAGAGTTGATCCCTTTGTTGACGGGTGCCTTGCGTTTTGCTGTTGAGCCAGGTGTTTCAAAGTCTACTATAATTTTGATCAATATGCCTAGAATTTGACTACTGCTGAAAAGAGAGACCGATTGTTGAAGCTTGCACCAGACGGACGAATGCAAAAAAATCACATCCATTGATATTTTTCCTGTGGTATAAATTGTTGTGATTGTTTGAGGTTTGGCATTCTTGCCAGTGTCCTGATACATAATGAGATGAAAAAAAACTTCGACAACAGGTCTCTCTTTGTAGCAGGACCATTTTTTAAAAAATTAGTTCATGGGATGTGGCATTTATTGCCCATCCCTGATTACCCAGAGGACATTTAAGCATCAACCACTTGCTGTGAGTCTGGAGTCACCGTAGGCCAGACCAGATAAGGATGGCAGTTTCCTTCCTTAAAGTAGGACATGAGTGAACCAGATGGGCTTTTCCAACAATCAACAACAGATTTATGGTCATCATTTGAACTTTTAATTCCAGATTTTTAAAAAAAATTGAATTCCGATTCCATCATGTATCACATCAGGATTTGAACGTGAGTCCCCAGAACATTACCTGGGTCTCTGGATTATCAGTTCAGTGATAATACCACTGGGCTGTCACCTCCACTTTAATGTTGAAACCTCTCGGGTCTCAGGAAAACCCAACTGGAACGGGGGTCTCACCTCAGAGACTGTAGCACACCAGTCAGGCCGACTACCCCTCGTGACAGTCCTGAAGAAGTATTGGACTCTCCTGCACCAATACTGCGACATCAATCCCAACCATGTCTCACCACCTTCGGACGCGCTAGGGCCTTGAACTATTGGGAGGTAATGGCCTGGTGGTATTATCACTGGACTGTTAACCCAGAGAACTGGGTAATGTTCTGGGGACCCAGGTTCAAATCCGACCATGGCAGATGGTGGAATTTGAATTCGATAAATATCTGGAATTAGGGATCTAATTGCTACCATAAATCCATTGCCAATTGTCGGAAAACCCCATCTGGCTCACTAATGCCCTTTAGGGAAGGAGGTCTGCCATTTTCTCATTGGAGAGAAGAAGGTTAGGAGGGGAATTTGATAGAGACATACAAGAGGATGAGATAGGGTAGACAGTGAAAGTCTTTTTCCTAAGATGAAGACATCAGCTTATACAAGGAGACATAGCTACAAATTGAGAGGTGATAGATTTAAGACAGATGTCAGAGGCAGGTTCTTTACTCAGTGAGCGATAAGGGCATGGAATGCCCTATAGTTAACTCAGCCACATTAGGGGCATTTAAACAATCCTTGGATAAGTACATGGATGATGATGGGATAGTGTAGAGGGATGGGCTTTGATTAGTTCACAGGTTGGCGCACCATTGAGGGCCGAAGGGCCCGTTCTGCGCTGTATTGTTCTATCCTTACCTGGTCTGGCCTACATGTGTCTCCAGACCCACAGTAAAGTGGTTGACGCTGAACTGCCCTCTGGGTAATTAGGGATGGGCAGTGAATGCTGCCTAGCCAGTGGACACCCTCATCCTTTTACAGAATAAAGAAATATATGCCAAGAAACAGGACAGCCCCCTCGTGGGCGGCACGGTGGCACAGTGGTTAGCACTGCAGCCTCACAGCACCAGAGACCCGGGTTCAATTCCCACCTCAGGCGACTAACTGTGTGGAGTTTGCACGTTCTCCCCGTGTCTGCGTGGGTTTCCTCCGGGTGCTCCGGTTTCCTCCCACAGTCACAAAGATGTGCAGGTCAGGTGAATTGGCCATGCTAAATTGCCCATAGTATTAGGAAGGGGTAAATGTAGGGGTATGGGTGGGTTGCGCTTCGGCGGGGCGGCGTGGACTTGTTGGGCCGAAGGGCCTGTTTCCACGCTGTAAGTAATCTAATCTAATCTAATCCTTTACATTAAGAGTAGCCGGGGCCAACCCCCAACTCCTTCAGATAAAAATCCAAACCACAGCCAAGAAAGTGACCTAGCCGGTTATCCAATATGACCGTGGTGTCCAGTCTCCTGAAGATGGACAGACTCTTCCCTGGTGACCTGTTTTGGTATATAGAAAATTCCAGCGCAGTACAGGCCCTTCGGCCCTCGATGTTGCACCGAGCTGTGAAACCAATCTGAAGCCCACCTAACCTACATTATTCCATTTTCATCCATACCTTTATCCAGTGACCATTTAAATGCCCTTAAAGTCGGCGAGTCTACTGCCATTGCAGGCAGGCGAAAGTGAGGGCTGCAGATGCTGGAGGTCAGAGACGAGAGTGTGGCGCTGGGAAAGCACGGCAAGTCAGGCAGCATCCGAGGAGCAGGAGGATCGACGTTTCGGGCAAAAGCCCTTCGTCAGGAATGAGGCTGTGAGCCGAGGGGTTGGAAAAATAAATGAGAGGAGGGGTGGGGCTGGGGGGAAGGTAGCTGACAGTGTGATAATTCGATGAAGGTGCGGGTAATGGTGATAGGTCAGAGTGGAGGGTGGAACGGGTAGGTGGGAAGGAAGATGGTCAAGAGGGCGGCGCTGAGTTGGAAGGTTGGATCTGGGATAATTGGTGGGGGGGGGTTGGGGAAATGACGAAACTGGTGAAAGCTTTAGATCTTTCATTAAGAACAGGGAGGGCGGTAGAAGAGGGGGAAGTGTGGCCCGGTTAGACAAGGACAGTAAAACAGTGGTTGAAAGAACTTTTGCTGAGGACTCGTCCACTGAGGTAGTGTGGGCTGAAGTTAGAAACAGGAGAGGAGAGGTCACACTGCTGGGAGATTTTTATAGGCCTCCACAGAGTTCCAGGGAGGTGGAGGAGAGGATGAGCAAAATGATTCGGGGCAGGAGTGAAAGGAACAGGGTGGTCATTATGGGTGACTTTAACTTCCCCAACATTGACTGGAAATGCTATAACTCTAGTACGTTGGATAGTTCAGTTTTTGTCCAATGTGTACAGGAGGGTTTCTTGACACAGTATGTCGAAGGGCCGACAAGAGAGGAGACCACACTGGGTCTGGTGCTTGGTAATGAACCAGGCCAGGTGTTTGATTTAGTGGTAGGTGAGCACTTTGGAGAAAGTGACCATAATTCAGTTACATTTAGTTTAATGATGGAAAGGGAGAGGTACATGCTATAGGGCAAGAGTTACAGATGGGGGAAGGGCAATTATAATGCGATTAGGCAAGCCTTAGGATGCATAGAATGGGGTAGCAAAATGCAGGGGATGGGGACAATCGAAATGTGGAGCTGGTTTAAGGAATAGATATTGTGTGTCCTTAATAGGTCAGGCAGGGAGGAAGTGATAAGGTAAGGGAACCGTGGTTTATTACAGAAATTGCATCTCTTGTGAAGCGGAAGAAGGAGGCGTATGTGTTGATGAGACAAGATGGTACAGATGAGGTGATCGAGAGTTACAGATCAGCTTGGAAGGATTTAAAGAGAGAGTTAGGAAGAGCAAAGGGAGGACACGAGCAGTCTTTAGCAGGTAGAATAAAGGAGAACCCTAAAGCTTTCTATAGGTATGTGAGGAATAAAAGGATGACTAGGGTAGGAATAGGGGCCAGTCAAAGACAGAAGTGGGAAGTTGTGTGTGGACCCTGTGGAGATCGGAGAGGTGCTAAATGAACATTTCTCATTGGTTTTCACTCAGGAAAAGGAGAATATT
The DNA here is from genome assembly GCF_047496795.1 of Chiloscyllium punctatum. Lineage (NCBI taxonomy): Eukaryota > Metazoa > Chordata > Chondrichthyes > Orectolobiformes > Hemiscylliidae > Chiloscyllium > Chiloscyllium punctatum. The sequence continues at coordinate 52,713 of NC_092759.1, forward strand.
GTGGAGGAGAAGAATGAGATAAGAGATATTAGACTAGAAAGGGTCGGGGTTAGTTACGGACAGGTGTTATCAATTCTAGAAGGAGTGAAAGTAGACAAGGCCTCTGGGCTGGATGAGATTTATCCGAGGATTCTCTGGGAAGCTAGGGAGGAGGGGTTGGAGCCTTTGGTTTTGATCTTTGAGTCGTCATTGTCTACAGATCTAGTACCAAAAGACTGGAGGATTACAAATGTTGTGCCCTTGTTCAAGAAGGACAGTAGGGATAACCCAGGTAATGATAGACCAGTGAGTATTACATCTGTTATAGGAAAAGTTTTGCAAACGATTATGAGAGATAGGATTTATAATCATCTAGCAAGCAACAATTTGATTTCAGATAGTGAACGTGGATTCGTCAAGGGCAGGTCATGTCTCATAAACATCATTGAGTTTTTTGAGAAGGTGACCAAGCTTGTAGCTGAGGGTAGGGCAGTTGACATGGTATACATGGACTTTAGTAAAGCCTTTGATAAGGTTCCACATGGTCGGCTGTTGGAGAAAATGCAGAGGCATGGGATTGAGAGTGATTTAGCAGTTTGGATTGGAAACTAGCTTTCTGAAAGAAGGCAGCGAGTGGTAGTTGATGGAAAATATTCAGCCTGGAGTCTGGTTACTAGTGGTGTGCCACAAGGATCCGTTTTGGGACCACTGCTGTTTGTCATCTTTATAAATGACTTAGACGCAGGCAAAGGTGGATGGATTAGTAAATTTGCAGATGACACTAAAGTTGGTGGAGTAGTGGACAGTTTGGAAGAGTTACAGGTTGCAGGTGGACTTGGATAAACTGCAGAATTGGGCTGAGAGGTGGCAAATGGAGTTCAATGCAGCTAAATGTCTTTGGGAAGAATAACAGGAAGGCAGAGTACTTGGTCAATGGACAGATTCTTGGTAGTGTGGACATGCAGAGGGATCTTGGAGTCCATGTACATAGATCCCTGAAAGTTGCCAGCCAGGTTGATAGTGCTGTTAAGAAGGCATATGGTGTGTTAAATTTTATTGGTAGAGGGATTGAGTTTTGGAGCTGTAATGTCATGCTGTAACTATACAAAACTTGGAATATTGTATACAGTTCTGATCGCCCCATTACTGCAAGAATGTGGAGACATTGGAAAAGGTGCAGAGAAGATTTACCAGGATGCTGCCTGGTCTGGAGGGAAGGTCTTATGAGGAAAGGCTGAGAGACTTGGGTCTGTTCTCATTGGAAAGAAGAAGGCTAAGATAGAGACATACAAGATGATCAGGAGATTAAATAGGGTAGAGAGTGAAAGTCTTTTTCCTAGGATGATGATGTCAGCTTGTATAACGGGTATAACTACAAATTGAGGGGTGATAGATTTAAGACAGATGTCAAGAGACAGGTTCTTTACTCAGAGAGTGGTAAGGGCGTGGAATGCCCTACCTGCCAATGTAGTTAACTCAGCCACATTAGGGAGATTTAAACAATCCTTGGATAATGATGGGATAGTGTAGGGGGATGGGCTTAGATTAGTTCACAGGTTGTCACAACATCGGGGGCCGGAGGACCTGTTCTGTGCTGTATTGATGCCCTGGGGTTGGAAGGTCCCGATGGGAAAGATGAGGATTCTCGGCGGGTGGTTAGGGTTTGGTGATGGAGGGGGCCCAGGACCTGCATGTCTTTGGCGGAGTGGGAGGGGGAGTTGAAGTGTTCAGCCACGGGGCAGTTGGATCGGTTGGTGTGGGTGTCTCTGAAGCACTCTGCAAGTAGGCGTCCAGTCTCCCCAGTGTAGAGGAGACCGCATCGGGAGCAAAAGACACAGTAAATGACATGTGTGGATGTGCAGGTGAAACTCTGATGGATGTGGAAGGCTCCTTTGGGGCCTTGGAAGGAGGTGAGGTGGGGGCGGGGGGGGGGGGGGGGCGAGAGGTGTGGGCTCAGGTTTTGGAATTCCTGTGGTGGCAGGGGTAGGTGCCGGGACGGGAGGGTGGGCTGGTTGGGGGCATCGTCCTGATGAGGGACCTGACCTACTGTTGCAGGCAGGCTGTTCCACGCCACTACGACATTTATAAACAAAAATCAAAGGAACAAGGGCTTGGGATTCCCACTAAATACAGCTGTCAGGTCAGCCAAACTGTTCACCATAACTGCAACCCCCTTCACCAGCCTTGTATCAAACTATCCCAATCCCTTAAATAAAATCATCAAATACAAGAGCAGGAACAAGTTCTTTGTGCCGTCCAACCTGCCCTGCCATTCTGCTAAGACCTGCCTATTCTCATTAACTCCCTTCCCAGAACCTACTCCACTCATTGGTCCAGGTTCCTCTAAGGTAAACAATTCCAACAAATCACATGATGCTATGCGAACGACATCATTGAAATGGACAGGGTGCAGAAACGAATTACAAGGATGTTACTGGGGTCTCTCGTTTTCCTAAACTCTTAATGTGTACAGGCCCAACCCATGTGACCTGATCCTTCCTTAATGCACACTTCTCCAAGTGAGAATTAATTCTGTCCTTGACTATAGTCTCTTGTAGTTTTACCCACAGACTAACTGACCTGCAGTTAGCAAGTTGGTTCTGTCCCCTATTCTTTTTAGAGCAAGTAGGTTCATAGCTCCTTGAAAGTGGAGTCACAGGTAGACAGGATAGTGAAGAAGGCGTTTGGAATGCTTTCCTTTATTGATCAGAGTATTGAGTACAGGAGTTGGGAGGTCATGTTGCGGCTGTACAGGACATTGGTTAGGGCACTGTTGGAATATTGTGTGCATTTCTGGTCTCCTTCCTATCGGAAAGATGTTGTGAAACTTGAAAGGGTTCAAAAAAGATTTACAAGGATATTGCCAGGGTTGGAGATTTGAGCTACAGGGAGAGGCTGAACAGGCTGGGACTGTTTTCCCTGGAGTGTCGGAGGCTGAGGGGCGACCTTATAGATGTTTATAAAATCATGAGGGGCATGGATAGGGTAAATAGACAAGGTCTTTTCCCTGGGGTGGCAGAGTCCAGAACTAGAGGGCATAGGTTTAGGGTCAGAGAGGGGAAAGATATAAAAGAGACCTAAGGGGCAACTTTTTCACACAGAGGGTGGTACGTGTATGGAATGAGCTGCCAGAGGAAGTGGTGGAGGCTGGTATAATTACAACATTTAAAAGGCATTTGGATGGGTATATGAATAGGAAGGGTTTGGAGAGATATGGGCTGGGTGCTGGCAGGTGGGATTAGATTGGGTTGGGACATCTGGTCGGTATGGACGGGTTGGACTGAAGGGTCTGTTTCCGAGCTGTACATCTCTATGACTCTAAGTAGAAAAATTAACTGCACTCCCCCTGTCTTCTTGCACCGCTCACACATGCCCAGAAGAATTCAGGAAGACTGTCAGGGTTCCTGCAATCTCTGGCCCCATTTTCCTCAGTAGAAAAGCGTGGTGTTTAATCCATAACCAGTGAATTATTTAGCCCTTCACTAGAGGGAAAAGGGGTCAGGAGAGATCGTGTGGAGCTGGTTACCTTGGTAACCCTTTTGCTGTTACCTCCTGGCAGGGCCTGTACGGCAGTGTGATTGTCACAGGGGGCAACACCTTGCTCCAAGGCTTCACCGATCGGCTGAACCGGGAGCTCTCACAGAAAACACCACCTGTAAGTAGCCTGATATGGAGATTAACTTCTTTTTGTTGAAGGATTTCCACCTTTGCCACATTAAATGGCAGTGGTTTATCTGATGGTGAGGGACAGACTGGGGTTCAGTGGAAACTGGGCACTACTCACAGAGGGGGGCAAGACGACATAAAATGGCAGCCGTGCACGATGTACTTTGTGAGTAGTGATGCATCGTCCGGTCTCCTTTTGCTTTTTCTCATGAGAGAGATTTTTATTCCTTACAAAATTATAAAATTACAGAAGAAATAACAATCCGAGAGTATAGCAACAATAACAAGAAACTAACTACTACTCCACAAAACGAATAAAAGAAAACTACCCATACGACAACTCAATAAATAATTAAACAAATTAAATTAAAATGCAGCGCAACCCCACCAAAGCTCCCCATCGTCAGGAGCATCAGTTAACAAACCCGTATTTATTCGGGATTCTTCCACACAGAGCACTTGGCCCATCAGACCCAAGTCTTATGGCTCAACAGAGGCCAACAAGTCTGCTTCTATATACTTCAGAAAGGGCCGCCACGTCTTATAAAAGAAAGTTCCGTTTTCTGGTACGCCGTACTCATGAGGAAGTCTAGGGGGACATGTTCCATAACTCACCCATGCCATTCCGATGGGCCTGGAGGACTTCCTGAGATCCAGCTCATCGGAATGTTCTTCCTCGCGCAGTGTGTAAGAATATTGAACAGCTTCTTTCCACGCTCATCGAAAGAAGGCAGATTGGGCCGGCCCAGGAATCTACCTTGACTTCGGTCCCCAGGGTCCCCTCCATGTGCCACTTGCTATAGAGCCCCAGTACTTGCAAAGCACAACCACCAACCATGGGTAAGGGTGCCAATACCTATTTTGCACTTGGGGAACATTGGAGAGGCTCCCTTTTGAAGTTTCGCAAACCGCTCTGGGGGCCAAACAGACCCAGTGAAGAACTTTCAGCTGCACAGCCTGTTACAAACTGAGATCTTTCTCCCAAACCTCTGATGAGATCTCCATTCCCAATCCTTGCGCCCAGCCTCCGCAGAGCTGTTCAATATCTTTCGAGGTGCCACCTTCCAGGAAAAGGGTGCTAATCAAAACAGTACCTCTCTACATCAGATCTATAAGGATCAGCCAATAGTGTGGTCTTCTTCTGGATAAAGTCCCTGATCTGAAAATAACGAGAGGTCCCTACTGGTCAATTCATATTTACAGCTCAGCTGATCAAAGGGGCTTCATGACCTCTCCCTCCAGTAAGTCTCCCAGACAAGAGACTCCCCTGGATGCCCATAACCTAAAACCAGAATCTCTGGGCAGCATGGTGGCACAGTGGTTAGCACTGCTGCCTCACAGCGCCAGAGACCTGGGTTCAATTCCCGCCTCAGGCGACTGACTGTGTGGAGTTTGCACATCTCCCCGTGTCTGCGTGGGTTTCCTCCGGGTACTCCGGTTTCCTCCCACAGTCCAAAGATGTGCAGGTCAGGTGAATTGGCCATCCTAAATTGCCCGTAGTGTAGGTAAGGGGTAGATGTAGGGGTATGGATGGGTTGCGCTTCGGCGGGGCGGTGTGGACTTGTTGGGCCGAAGGGCCTGTTTCCACACTGTAAGTAATCTAATCTAATCAACCCTGGCCGAAATCCTGGCATTCCTGCTATGGGGGTGAAAAAGGAGGATTTATATAAACTGCCCTCGCTTTGACCGTGTTAGTGACAATCGGGTTTTGACAATACTCCGTGATCGTCCTCATCTTATCCATACACCTTATCCATTTATGGGTGGCATGGTGACTCAGTGGTTAGGACTGCTGCCTCACAGCACCAGGGTCCTGGGTTCGATTCCCACCTGACTGTGTGGAGTTTGCACATTCTCCCCCTGTCTGCGTGGGTTTTCTCCGGGTGGTCCGGTTTCCTCCCACAATCCAAAGATGTACAGGTTAGGGTGAATTGGCCACGCAAAATTGCCCACAGTGTGTCGGTCAGGGGTAATTATAGGGGAGGGGAATGGGTGTGGGTGGGTTACTCTTTGGAGGGGTGGTGTGGACTTGTTGGGCCAAAGGGCCTGTTTCCACACTGTCAAGAATCTAATCATAACAAATTAATAAGGGGACATCTTGGGCCTCAATATTCAGACATATTGACCTTGGATCCTGACCAGCCCAATCATTCACAAAGGATAGTAGGGAGCTTATCTGATATCTTTTAAAATCTGGAAAGTCTATCCCACGCAACCCCCCCAAATCCCTGGGGAAGCTGCAACTTGCCGAGCTTAATGAGAGGCCGCCAGTGATGCCAAATAAAAGAACAGAGCCAACCATTAACTCTCTGCAACATTTGTCTGGGCAACATCAGAGGGAGCATGGGATATAAGAACATTCATTTTAATAAAAGCAACTCAACCCAACCAAGATGTTGGAAGAACCTCCCAACGCTGAAGGTCCTGCCTTACCTTCTCAAGCAAGTGCAGAAAATTAGCCTTGTATAATTGGTCAAAGGCGGGAATAATGAAAACGCCTAGGTACAGAAAGCTTCCCTGTGACCACCTGGAAGGGAATCGGATTCCATCTTCGAGATCGGGTACTGCCCCACAGGCACGGCCTCCGACTTCATAAAGTTAATCTTACGCCCGGAGTAAATTGTATGAAACGAGGTACAGACATTGTCGGGTTTGATATCATCTGCATAAAGGGTGAGTTGATATGACACCCCCCCCCTTCCCAATCCCACTTCTGGGCCTACTATACTGGGGCCCCTCTGGACAGCCTCTGACAGCAGCTCAGTCACCAACATAAACAACAACAATGAGAGGGGACATTCCTCGTTGGCTGCGTCTACCGATACTGAAATGGTCAAGACCGAATGCCATTAGTAATGACCGCTGCCATAGGATCGCTATACAGCACTTTCACCCATCTGGCAAAGATCCCCACCGACCCCAAACCGGCCCAGAACATTAAAAAAAAGATATGGCCACTCCCCCCGGTCAAACGCCTTCTCTGCCAAGCCCAGAGTGACTCCTGCTGGCATACTTGGACCATGTTCAGTACTCTTCTCATATGATTAGAGGATCTACAGCCCTAAATAAAAAACCTGCCTGGTCCTTCTTTACGATAGAGGGCAGCACCTTCTCCAACCTCAGCGCTAGTGACTTCGACAGAATTTTAAAATCCGAGTTGAGCAGCAAGGTGGGCACAGTCCTCCAGGCCTTTCCCTCTCTTGAGAATGAGAGAAATATCAGCTTCTGTTAAAGAGGGGCGGGAGGCAGTCCTGGCTGAACGAATAATTGCGCACGTTCAGCATTAGCCCGGCCGACGTATTAATAAATTCCTTACAAAACTCACTTGGAAAGCCATCTGGGCCAGGTGCCTTACCACCTTGGAGCTGCCTCCTGTATCTCTTGGATTGTCAAGGGAGCATTCAAAGGGTCGCCTGCTTCAGAGTCACACTTGAAAGGTCCAGGTTCTTCAAGAAGGCCTCCATCTTGGCCAACCTGTCCTCACAGCCCTCTGACCGATACAGCTCAGAGTAAAATTTCCTAAACGCCACGTTGATCTTTTTGGAATCACAAGTGAGAGTACCGGTACCCTCTCTAACAGATTCAGAGAGGTGCTCTTCTTCCTAACTAGATAGGCCAGGCATTTACCTGGCCTATCACCACACTCAAATTGCCTTTATTTCACAAAAGAGATCTCTCTCTTCCCTGAGTAAGCACGGAGTTCAGATCAGCCTGAAGAGCTGTGATCTGCTGTAACTTAATCACAGATGGCCTGTCAAACTACGATGTCTCGGCTGCCTTTAGCTAGGCCTCAAGTATACGCTGCTGCTCTGCCCTCCGCCATTTCTGACTCACTGGATAAGAGATAATTATAGCCCTTGCGTAGGTGTTGACAGTGTCCCAGAGCACCGACGGGTTACTGGCCGTCCCCGAATTGATATCCAAGAACGTTCACGTGAAAAGTAGTCAATAAACGTACTGTCCTTCAGGACAGAAGGGTCTAATGGTGTGAACCTACTCCACTGCCTCTGGCCTTCACCTCCAAATACACTGCCACGTGATCAGGAATGGCTATGTCCCCAATTTTACCGGACAACTCCAAATCCGGAAAAAAAAACCCGATGGAGCAAGAAACCATTTTCTCCAAAGCTTGTGTGGCACTTGTGTGGGTTGGAGAAAAAGGTAAAGTCCCTACCCACCAATCCCAACTCCCCACATAAGTCCACCAGTTTTTTAGGTTGGAGGGAGGTGCCCAGGGGACCCCTTGGGCATTCTGTCCACTGTGGGATCTAGGAGACGATTAAAGTCTCCCCCTATAATCGTATAGCGCACTCCAAGGACCACCAACCTGGAAAGCACATCTGTTTAAAAGGTAAGGGGGTGTGCTGGGGGGCAGTAACATTCAGAATGCTATATTCCTCGCCATGTATTAAAGCTCTGCTCATTTCAAACTGGCCTTGTTCATCCTCAGTTTGATCTAACAACTGAAATGGGAGATTCTTCGGAATGAGTATAGCCACTCCCCTGCTTTTAGTGTTAAAAAGAACCCCACCCCACCTCCGCTGCAACTTTAGATGTTCCTTGTCATCAGGATGGGTTTCTTGCAACATAACAACGTCGACCCTCTCCATTCTAAGACTCGAAAGTACTTTCTTTCTCTTAATCAGTGAATGACTTCCCTTAATATTCCAGGTGCACCATTTAAGCGAGCAACTAGCCATAGCCATCTGAAATAGCCCGTGTCTCTTTGAGAGAACCGTACTCACAATGCACTGAGTGGGAACAATGAAACACTCATAGAGTCTAAAAAACACAATTACAGAAGCTACCAAAACAAAAACTTCAAAAAACCACACCGACAATAAACCAATACAATAAACTGATAACAGGAGACGTTCCCCCTTGCCCGTAGGGGGCACTCACGCTACCCAAAAACACCTCCATGACTCCTTCTAGCTGATGCCATGCCCCAAACCCAGGCAAAACAACAAGAATACATAAATCTTTCAAACAAAGAAATTAGAAGCGGGCATTTCACCCATACATTACTGGTAAAAATAAACCAAAACAAAAGTTCCGACAATGCTTCCCAAACCCTAAAAAAGCAAGAAGGGAAGAGAAAAAGAAACATATTAAAGAGACAAAACCATTTGATTGAAACAAACAACAGAAAAAAAAACAAACCATCATTGTCCATGTTGCTTGAACCAGCCAGTCTGTTTTTAAAGTGTTCAAAAAATCCTTTGTCTTCTCTGATGAATGAAAGACACAGGACCCTCTGTGGCTGAAACATAACACTGCTGGGTACCTTACAGAGTACGGAATATCCAAATCCTTCAGTCTCTTTTTTACTTCATCAAAGGTATCACAGCCGCAGAAACATCCTGAAAAAACATCACCTTTGATCCCTTGTAAATCAAGGTCTGTGGATCCTTCCCCAGCGTTCTGGAAGCTTCCAATACCTTTTGCTTGTCTCTGTAGAACTGGAATTGCATGAGGACTGGGCAAGGGGGGGCGCTGGTCTGATCCGGGCCTGCGCGCCGCAACCCTTCGGTCCGCACCCAGCCCGGCTCGGATTCCCATTCCAGAAGATGTGGCAGCCATTGCTCGAAGACGCTGACTGACTGACCCCCTTCCTCTCAGTCCGGCAGCCCAATAACTCGGATATTCTTCCTCCAACCTCGATTTTCAAGGCCGTCAGCCTTGCACAACTGTCTGGGTGGAATTTGCACATTCTCCCCGTGTCTGCGCAGGTTTGCTCCGGTGCTCCAGTTTCCTCCCACAGTCCAAAGATGTTCAGGTTAGATGAACCGGCCGTGCTAAATTGCCCATAGTGTTAGGTGAAGGGGTAAGTGTAGGGGAATGGGTCTGGGTGGGTTGCTCTTCAGAGGGTCAGTGTGGACTTGTTGGGCCGAAGGGCCTGTTTCCACACTGTAGGGAATCTAATCTAATCGAAGACCTGTTCCATTTAGACACGTACCTGCTTCTCCAAAGCCTGGATCCATCCCGCCGAGGATTCGGCCGCGGTCTCCGATGCCACGGTCTGCGACTCGACCTCCTCCACGCGCTGCCTGAGACGCTGCATCTCCTGCTTATGCTTTTCCAGCATGGCTGAGCTCGGTTTCAGCCTGGTCCGGGTCTCTTCCAACGCTGACTCAATCTTTTCCCGGAGTTTGACAAACTCCGAAGCCAGGTTCTGCTGAGCAGCTAAGTCCAAAGGGGCTTCCCCGGTGCAGCCACAGGCATGTCCATTACTGGAAGAGAACTGCCCTTTGATCCACGCAGCAATTTATCTTTAGTCATCTTCCCTAATCCCTAAAAGGAATATACAAAGATTCTAGAAACTTAAAACTACCAATTTTTACCAAAACAGCTAGTAAGGGTAGGGTTAAAAACACCACTTTGCCTGAGTTGTGGTGCAGAGCTCAGCAAGGCAGACCTTAAATCGCCGCCATCTTGAATCCCCCATCTGGTCTCCTTATAAAGAAAAATCTTTCTAATGTAAAGGACGGAGGAAACGTGCTGCCCCATTTTCCTGAAGTTGGCCTCTGTTTTTTGAAGCCCTCCCGTGGCATTGCTCCCGGTTTGTGCGATGACGCTGTATTTCATAAACGGGGCGTTGCATTCTGGGTGTAGGTTTGCCCGCTGAGCTAGAAGGTTCATGTTCAGACATCCGTCACCGTACTAGGTAACATCTTCAGTGAGCCTCCAGACGAAGCACTGCGATGATTCCTGCTTTCTGTTTCTATTTTTGGGTTTCTTTAAGTCGACGATGTTATTTCCTGTGGTGATGTAATTTCCTATGGTGTTGCAAAGATGCATCGTTGTAGTGCACAGGATGTTATTTGGCGAGTGCTCTTCAGGCCTCAACGCCTGACTCTGACAAAATAGTCCCCTCTGAGGCCTGCTTTTGTCAATATGCCCCAGGAGAAAATTTGGCAAATCTTTAAACTTCAAGCTGCACTTCAGAAGGAACCGTCAGCTGTGCCTTCCTGCCTAAGATTGTTTATGAGTGTTTTGGAAGATTTCAGGGCCAATAAATTCAGAGGATTTATAGAGGAACCTCGATTATCCGAAGGACACAGGCAAGGAATATTTCATTCTGTTAATCGAATGCCGGATAACATAGTTAGCCAGGCATCAGAACCATATGATGCTGTTCGGATCGTCCGAAATTCGATTAGTTGAATGCTGGATAATCGAGGCTCCTCTGTACATTTCCCTCGGCCTCCTGTGGCCTTGCTCATCGTGAGGCTAAAATGGGGTGTTGAGCATCCCCCAGAATGCAGCGCCTCCAGTGGTGGGAGTGCCAAACAGTGAGGGCACTGCAGCAGTGCAAGTGGCAGGAGGGCAAAACAGCGAGACATTGCAGTCTCTCAGCTGAGCACAGCACTGCAGAGTTAAAAATCCCCCCCCCCCCCCCCCCCACACCAGGTTATAGTCAAACAGGTTTATTTGGAAGCACTAGCTTTTGGAGCGACGCTCCTTTATCAGGTGGTTGTAGAGTATAAGATCAGAATTTATAGCAAAAGGTTACAGTGTGATACAGTGATATATTGAACAAACCCATTGTTTAGTCTTTTATCTTCAACCACCTGTTGAAGGAGCAGCGCTCCGAAAGCTAGTGCTTCCAAATAAACCTGTTGGACTACAACTTGGTGTTGTGTGATTTTGTCCACCCCAGTCCAACACCAGCACCTCCATACCATGCACCACGGCAACTCCGGTGGTGGGAGGACCAAAAGGTGAGGCATTGCAGTCTCCCAGCCGAACACTGCATTACAGTCACTTCAGTGGTGGGAGAACTGAATAGCTTGACCATGATGTAGAGAAGCCAGTGAACAAAGTTAAAAATCAGAGTCGAGAGTGTGGTGCTGGAAAAGCTCAGATCAGGCAGCATCCGAGGAGCAGGAGAATCGACGTTTTGGACATAAGCCCTTCATTAGGGCTCCTGCCCAGCGTCCGAGGACCCCTTCTCCCGCCTCCAACACACCCCATCCACCTGGACACCCCGTGCGGGTCTGTTACCTGCCCTTCACCTCTTCATTTCCAACTGCCGCCGTGCGCCCTTCAACCTGTCCACCGCCCTCGCCCACTCCAAACTCTCACCCTCGCAACACGCAGCCCTCCACTTCCCACCTCAACATCACCATCAAACCAGCAGACAAGGGCAGAGGGGCGCTGTGGTAGGTTTAGTGCGCCAACCTCTACACCACTGAAGCCAGATGCCAACTCGCGGACACCTCCTCCTCCTACCCCCTTGACCATGAGCTCACCTCCCATCACCAAACCATCATCTCCCAGACCATCCACAACCTCGTCACCTCAGGCGATCTCCCATCTACAGCCTCCAACCTCATAGTCCTGGAACCCCACACCGCCCGGTTCTACCTCCTACCCAAGATTCACAAACCTGATGTGTTACAGCGACACCAATGGTGGGAGGACTGAATGGCAGGAGTGTTGTAGCTGGGCGGTACACTGCATTTCAACGACACTGATGGTGAGAGGATTGAATAGCCCCGGAGTGTTGCGGCTGAGCTGTGCCCTGCGTTACAGTGACACTGGTGGTGGGAGGACCGAATGGCAGGAGTCAAGATTAGAGTGCTGGAAAAGCACAGCAGTATCGGAAGAGCAGGAAAATGAATGCTTCGGGGCAAAAGCCCTTCATCAGAAATGAGGCTGTGAGCCTCAGGGGTGGACAGATAAATGGAAGGGGCTGGGGAGAGGGTAGCTGAGAGTGGATGGAGATGGTGGTAAAGGTCGGAAGGAGGGTGGAGCGGATAGGTGGGAAGGAAAATTGACAGGTGTGAGAGGTCATGAGCTGGAAGTTTGGAACTGGGGTAAGGTGGGGGGAGGTGAAATCCACACTGATGCCATGGGGTTGAAGGGTCCCGAGGCAGAAGATGAGGCATTCTTCCCTCCAGGCATCAAGTGGTCAGGGAGTAGCGATGGAGGAGGCCCAGGACCTGCGTGTCCTTGGCAGATTGGGAGGGGAATTGAGATGTTCAGCCACAGGGTGGTGGGGTTGATTGGTGCGGGTGTCCCCGAGATGTTCTCTGAAGCGTTCCACCCCACCTCCCACTTATCTCGCCAACCCTGAGGCTCCTGATAAAGGGCTTTTGCCCAAAATGTCCACTTTCCTGCTCCTCGGATGCTGCCTGACCTGCTGTGCTTTTCCAGCACCACACTCTAATCTTGACTCTAATCTCCAGTATCTGCAGTACCCACTTCTGCCTGAATGGCAGGAGTGTTGTAGCTGGGCTGTACACTGCGTTACAGCGACACTGATGGTGGGAGGACTGAATGGCAGGAGTGTTGTAGCTGGGCTGTACACTGCGTTACAGCGACACTGATGGTGGGAGGACTGAATGGCAGGAGTGTTACAGCTGGGCTGTACACTGCGTTACAGCGACACTGATGGTGGGAGGACTGAATGGCAGGAGTGTTGCAGCTGGGCTGTACACTGCGTTACAGCGACGCTGATGGTGGGAGGACTGAATGGCAGGCGTGTTGTAGCTGGGCTGTACACTGCGTTATAGCGACACTGATGGTGGGAGGACTGAATGGCAGGAGTGTTGTAGCTGGGCTGTACACTGCGTTACAGCGACACTGATGGTGGGAGGACTGAATGGCAGGAGTGTTGCAGCTGGGCTATACACTGCGTTATAGCGACACTGATGGTGGGAGGACTGAATGGCAGGAGTGTTGCAGCTGGGCTGTACACTGCGTTACAGCGACGCTGATGGTGGGAGGACTGAATGGCAGGCGTGTTGTAGCTGGGCTGTACACTGCGTTACAGCGACACTGATGGTGGGAGGACTGAATGGCAGGAGTGTTGCAGCTGGGTGTACACTGCATTACAGCTACACTGATGGTGGGAGGACTGAATGGCAGGAGTGTTGCAGCTGGGCTGTACACTGCGTTACAGCGACACTGATGGTGGGAGGACCGAAAGGCAGGAATGTTATGGCTGGGCTGTACACTGCGTTACAGCGACACTGATGGTGGGAGGACCGAAAGGCAGGAATGTTATGGCTGGGCTGTATACTGCATTACAGTGTCACTGATGGTGGGAGGACTCAATGGCCTGTGTTCCAGCGACACTGGTGGTGGGAGGACTGAATAGAAGAGTGTCATGTTCTCCTGGGGTGGTAACTCCCTCCACAGTGACATGTTTGCCAGGAGGAGCGAATAACAGGGCATTGCAACAACAAGCATGAACACTTTACAGTGACTATAGCAAGCCATGACTATAGCAAAAATAAAAATGAAGCAGTCACAACTGCTGGAATTGTTAACTATTCATAAGGTAGGGACTCTTATACATCTGCATGTAAGGTGACCTAACCTACAAATAAAAGGGAAGGTGGGTTAACTGGATGGATGGGTGCTTGCCTGCATAGGATGGGCTGAATTGTGTCTTTTCTGCTGCAACTTTGAGCCCATAGGGCCCAGCCAGTCCTGTCCGAGGGGATTCACTCATCTCCATTTGCTGTTTTCCCAGTGAAATCAGGCAGAAAGAAAACTCCACTTTTTATTCCAGCCAATGGTCATTCTTCCTCCCCAGTCAACAACTGCGGTTCCCCAGCTGTCCTGCTGGTGGCGCTGCAGCTGGCCACCGCCACCTGGAGGCAAGGGAGGGAACTACATTAAGACGATGAATAGCAGATGGAATGGGAATAGAGGGGGAATGGGGTAATAGAGGGAGAGACAATGGGAATGCGGGAATAGAGAGAGAGAGAAGGAGAATGGATGAATAGAGTGAGGGTGTGGGAATAGAGGGACAGAGGATTGGTATGGGGAATAGAGAGAGAATGACAATGGGGGAATAGAGGGAGAGAATGAGAATGGGGGAATAGAGGGAGAGAATGGTAATGGGGGAATAGAGGGAGAGAATGGGAAGAGGGAATAGAGGGAGGGTGTGGGATCAGAGGGGGAGAGAATGGGAATGGTGGAATAGAGGGAAAGAATGGGAATAAAGGGGGAGAGAATGGGAATGGGGGAATAGAGGGAGGATGTGGGATCAGAGGGGGAGAATGGGAATGGGGGAACAGAGGGAGAGAATGGGAATGGGGGATAGAGGGAGGGTGTGGGATCACAGCGGGAGAGAATGGGAATGGGGGAATAGAGGAAAAGAATGGGAATAGAGGGGGAGAGAATGGCAATGGGAGAATAGAGGGAGAGGATGTGAATAGAGGGGGAGAAAATGGGAATGTGGAATACAGGGGGAGAGAATGGGAATGGGGGAATAGAGGGAGGATATGCGATCAGAAGGGGAGAGAATGGGAATGGGGGAATAGAGGGAGAGAGAATGGGAATGGGGAATAGAGGGAGGATGCGGGATCAGAAGGGGAGAGAATGGGAATGGGGGAATAGAGGGGGAGAGAATGGGAATAGAAGGAGGGTGTGGGATCAGAGGGGGAGAGAATGGGAATGGGGAAATAGGGAGAGAATGGGAATTGGGGAATAAAGGGAGGGTGTGGGAATAGAAGGAGAGAGAATGGGAATGGGGGAATAGAGGGAGAATGTGGGAATAGAGGGAAAGTGTGGGAATAGAGGGGGAGAATATGGGAATAGGGGAATAGAGGGAGAGAGTGGGAATAGAGTGATAGTCATCGAGATGTACAGCACAGAAACAGACCCTTCGGTCCAACCTGTCCATGCCGAACAGATATCCAAACCCAATCTAGTCTCACCTGCCAGCACCCGGCCCATATCCCTCCAAAACCTTCCTATTCATATACCCATCCAAATGCCTTTTAAATGTTACAATTGTACCAGCCTTCACCACATCCTCTGGCAGCTCATTCCATACACACACCACCCTCTGCATGAAAAAGTTCCCCCTTAGCTCTCTTTTATATCTTTCCCCTCTCACCTTAAACCTATACCCTCTAGTTCTGGACTCCCCCACCCCAGGGAAAAGACCTTGTCTGTTTACCCTATCCATGTCCCTCATGATTTTGTAAACCTCTATAAGGTCATCCCTCTGCCTCTGACGCTCCAGGGAAAACAGCCCCAGCCTGTTCAACCTCTCCCTGTAGCTCAGATCCTCCAACCCTGGCAATATCCTTGTAAATCTTTTCTGAACCCTTTCAAGTTTCACAACATCCTTCCGATAGGAAGGAGACCAGAATTGCACACAATATTCCAACAGTGGCCTAACCAATGTCCTGTACAGCTGCAACATGACCTCCCAACTCCTGTACTCAATACTCTGACCAATAAAGGAAAGCATACCAAACGCCACCTTCACTATCCTATCTACCTGTGAACTCTACTTTCAAGGAGCTATGAACCTGCACTCCAAGGTCTCTTTGTTCAGCAACACTCCCTAGGACCTTACCATTAAGTGTATAAGTCCTGCTAAGATTTGCTTTCCCAAAAAGCAGCACCTCGCATTTATCTGAATTAAACTCCTTCTGCCACTCCTCAGCCCATTGGCCCATCTGGTCCAGATCCTGTTGTAATCTGAGGTAACCCTCTTCGCTGTCCACTACACCTCCAATTTTGGGGTCATCTGCAAACTTACTAACTGTACCTCTTATTACCGCATCCAAATCATTTATGTAAATGACAAAAAGTAGATGGCCCAGCACCGATCCTTGTGGCACTCCACTGGTCACAGGCCTCCAGTCTGAAAAACAACCCTCCACCACCACCCTCTGTCTTCTACCTTTGAGCCAGTTCTGTATCCAAATGGCTAGTTCTCCCTGTATTCCATGAGATCTAACCTTGCTAATCAGTCTCCCATGGGGAACCTTGTCGAACGCCTTACTGAAGTCCATATAGATCACATCTACTGCTCTGCCCTCATCAATCTTCTTTGTTACTTCATCAAAAAACTCAATCAAGTTTGTGAGACATGATTTCGCACACACAAAGCCATGTTGACTATCCCTACTCAGTCCTTGCCTTTCCAAATACATGTGCATCCTGTCCCTCAGGATTCCCTCCAACAACTTGCCCACCACCGAGGTCAGGCTCACTGGTCTATAGTTCCCTGGCTTGTCGTTATGCCCTTCTTAAACAGTGGCACCACTTTTGCCAACCTCCAGTCTTCCGGCACCTCACCTGTGATTATCGATGATGCAAATATCTCAGTAAGAGGCCCAGCAATCACTTGTCTAGCTTCCCACAGAGTTCTCGGGTACACCTGATCAGGTCCTGGGGATTTATCCACCTTTAACCCTTTCAAGACATCCAGCACTTCCTCCTCTGTAATCTGGACATTTTGCAAGATGTCACCATCTATTTCCCTACAGTCTATATCTTCCATATCCTTTTCCACAGTAAATGCTGATGCAAAATATTCATTTAGTATCTCCCCCGTTTTCTGTGGCTCCACACAAAGGCCACCTTGCTGATCTTTGAGGGGCCCCATTCTCTCCCTAGTTACCCTTTTGTCCTTAATATATTTGTAAAATTCCTTTGGATTCTCCTTAATTCTATTTGCCAAAGCTATCTCATGTCCCCTTTTTGCCCTCCTGATTTCCCTCTTAAGTATACTCCTACTGCCTTTATACTCTTCTAAGGATTCATTCGATCTATCCTGTCTATACCTGACATATGCTTCCTTCTTTTTCTTAACCAAACCTTCAATTTCTTTAGTCATCCAGCATTCCCTATACCTACCAGCCTTCCCTTTCACCCTGACAGGAATATACTTTCTCTGGATTCTTGTTATCTCATTTCTGAAGGCTTCCCATTTTCCAGCCGTCCTTTTACCTGCGAACATCTGACTCCAATCAGCTTTTGAAAGTTCTTGCCTAATATCATCAAAATTGACCCTTTCTCCAATTTAGAACTTCAACTTTTAGATCTGGTCTATTCTTTTCCATCACTATTTTAAAACTAATACAATTATGGTCGCTGGCCCCAAAGTGCTCCCCCACTGACACCTCAGTCACCTGCCCTGCCTTATTTGCCAAGAGTAGGTCAAGTTTTGCACCTTCTCTAGTAGGTACATCCACGTACTGAGTCAGAAAATTGTCTTGTATACACTTAAGAAATTCCTCTCCATCTAAACCTTTAACACTATGGCAGACCCAGTCTATGTTTGGAAAGTTAAAATCCCCTACCATAACCACCCTATTATTCTTACAGATAGCTGAGATCTCCTGACAAGTTTGTTTCTCAATTTCCCTCTGACTATTGGGGGGTCTATAATATAATCCCAATAAGGTGATCATCTCTTTCTTATTTCTCAGTTCCACCCAAATAACTTCCCTGGATGTATTTCCGGGAATATCCTCCCTCAGCACAGCTGTAATACTATTCCTTATCAAAAATGCCACTCTCCCTCCTCTCTTGCCTCCCTTTCTATCCTTCCTGTAGCATTTGTATCCTGGAACATTCAGCTGCCAGTCCTGCCCATCCCTGAGCCATGTGTCTGTAATTGCTATGATATCCCAGTCCCATGTTCCTAACCATGCCCTGAGGTCATCTGCCTTCCCTGTTAGGCCCCTTGCATTGAAATAAATGCAGTTTAATTTATCAGTCCTACCTTGTTCTCTGCTTTAATCCTGCCTGCCCTGACTGTTTGAGGGGGCGAGTGGGATTGGGGGAATAGAGGGAGAGAGAACGGGAACCAGGCAGAGTGGATTGGCCTTGTTCTATTGTCCTGCCGTGTCCAGGCATGTGCAGGCTAAATCGATTCGCCATGGTAAAGAGTATGGGTGGGGCTGGATCGAGATGGGCTGCTGTACAGTATCTGGGCAGACTCCATACGCTGAATGGCCACGCTGCACTGTCGGGATTCTGTGAACTTCTATCAGATGGAGAGAGTGAGTGTGTGAAAGGGAGACAGGGAGAGTGAGTGTGTGAAAGGGAGACAGGGAGAGTGAGTGTGTGAAAGGGAGACAGGGAGAGTGAGTGTGTGAATAGAGATGGAGAGAGTGAGTGTGTGTGTGAATGGAGATATAGAGAGTGCGTGTATGCATGGAGACGGAGAGAGTGAGTGTGTGTGAATGGAGACGGAGAGAGTGAGTGTGTGAATGGAGACGGAGAGAGTGAGTGTGTGTGAATGGAGACGGAGAGAGTGAGTGTGTGTGAATGGAGACGGAGAGAGTGAGTGTGTGTGAATGGAGACGGAGAGAGTGAGTGTGTGAATGGAGACGCAGAGAGTGAGTGTGTGTGAATGGAGACGGAGAGAGTGAGTGTGTGTGAATGGAGACGGAGAGAGTGAGTGTGTGAATGGAGACGGAGAGAGTGAGTGTGTGTGAATGGAGACGGAGAGAGTGAGTGTGTGTGAATGGAGACGGAGAGAGTGAGTGTGTGTGAATGGAGACGGAGAGAGTGAGTGTGTGTGAATGGAGACAGAGAGAGTGAGTGTGTGAATGGAGACGGAGAGAGTGAGTGTGTGTGAATGGAGACGGAGAGAGTGAGTGTGTGTGAATGGAGACAGAGAGAGTGAGTGTGTGTGAATGGAGACAGAGAGAGTGAGTGTGTGTGAATGGAGACGGAGAGAGTGAGTGTGTGAATGGAGACGGAGAGAGTGAGTATGTGAATAGAGATGGAGAGAGTGAGTGTGTGAAAGGGTGACGGATAGAGTGAGTGTGTGAAAGGGAGACGGAGAGAGTGAGTGTGTGAATAGAGATGGAGAGAGTGAGTGTGTGAAAGGGTGACGGATAGAGTGAGTGTGTGAAAGGGAGACGGAGAGAGTGAGTGTGTGAATAGAGATGGAGAGAGTGAGTGTGTGAAAGGGTGACGGATAGAGTGAGTGTGTGAATGGAGATGGAGAGAGTGAGTGTGTGAATGGAGACGGAGAGAGTGAGTGTGTGTGAATGGAGACGGAGAGAGTGAGTGTGTGAAAGGGAGACGGAGAGAGTGAGTGTGTGAAAGGGAGACGGAGAGAGTGAGTGTGTGAAAGGGAGATGGAGAGAGTGAGTGTGTGAAAAGGGAGATAGAGAGAGTGAGTGTGTGAAAGGGAGATGGAGAGAGTGAGTGTGTGAAAGGGTGATGGAGAGAGTGAGTGTGTGAAAGGTAGATGGAGAGAGTGAGTGTGTGAAAGGGAGACGGAGAGAGTGAGTGTGTGTGAATGGAGACGGAGAGAGTGAGTGTGTGAAAGGGAGATGGAGAGAGTGAGTGTGTGTGAATGGAGACGGAGAGAGTGAGTATGTGAAAGGGAGACGGAGAGAGTGAGTGTGTGAATGGAGACGGAGAGAGTGAGTGTGTGAAAGGGAGATGGAGAGAGTGAGTGTGTGAATGGAGACGGAGAGAGTAAGTATGTGAATGGAGATGGAGAGAGTGAGTGTGTGAATGGAGACGGAGAGAGTGAGTGTGTGAATAGAGATGGAGAGAGTGAGTGTGTGAAAGGGTGACGGATAGAGTGAGTGTGTGAAAGGGAGACGGAGAGAGTGAGTGTGTGAAAGGGAGACGGAGAGAGTGAGGGTGTGTGAATGGAGACGGAGAGAGTGAGTGTGTGAAAGGGAGACGGAGAGAGTGAGTGTGTGAAAGGGAGACGGAGAGAGTGAGTGTGTGAAAGGGTGACGGATAGAGTGAGTGTGTGAAAGGGAGACGGAGAGAGTGAGTGTGTGAAAGGGAGACGGAGAGAGTGAGTGTGTGAAAGGGAGACGGAGAGAGTGAGTGTGTGAAAGGGAGACGGAGAGAGTGAGTGTGTGTGAATAGAGACGGAGAGAGTGAGTGTGTGAAAGGGAGACGAAGAGAGTGAGTGTGTGAAAGGGAGACGGAGAGAGTGAGTATGTGAAAGGGAGATGGAGCGAGTGAGTGTGTGAAAAGGGAGATGGAGAGAGTGAGTGTGTGAAAGGGTGATGGAGAGAGTGAGTGTGTGAATGGAGATGGAGAGAGTGAGTGTGTGAAAGGGAGACGGAGAGAGTGAGTGTGTGCATGGAGACGGAGAGAGTGAGTGTGTGAAAGGGAGACGGAGAGAGTGAGTGTGTGAATGGAGATGGAGAGAGTGAGTGTGTGAATGGAGATGGAGAGAGTGTGTGTGAATGGAGATGGAGAGAGTGAGTGTGTGAATGGAGATGGAGAGAGTGAGTGTGTGAATGGAGATGGAGACAGTGTGTGTGCAAATGGGGCACAAATTTAATCATTATTTCTTTATCCTTCCTTTTATAATTTCCTTTGTCCCAATCAGAGCATGCGGCTGAAGCTGATAGCCAATAACAGCACAGTGGAGCGGCGATTCAGCCCCTGGATTGGTGGCTCGATCCTTGCGTCCCTGGTGAGTCTGTCTGTTACCGGGTAGATTGTAAGTATTGTCCAGTAATGAACATTGACCTCCCCCCCAAGCTGATGCCAAGTGTTGTGAAACACAGTAATCAGTAACCGATTAAAAGGTCTGGGTATTCGATTGTCAGCTTGTCCATTTCTCCTGGGGCCCTTCTCTCATTTGTGTCATGGATTTCCTGTAATGTGGGTGATAGTAACATTAAGCACAAGGCAAAATTAAACTACTGGGAGATTGAGGGATTCGGGCTATCAAAGGGATCGAGGGACATAGGGGAACAGAGGGATTGAGGGATATGGGGAATTGAGGGATATGGAGGTACTGAGAGATGGAGGGATATGAGGGGACAGACGGATTGAGGGATATTGGGGGATTGCAGGATTTTAGGGGAACAGCGGGATTGAGGAATATGAAGGGACAGGGATGGAGGGATATGGTGGGGACAGAGGGATGGAAGGACATAGGAGGACAGAGGGTTGGAGGGATATTGGGAGATTGAAGGATATGGGGGGACAGAGGGACTGAAGGATATGCGGGGACAGAGGGATATGGAGTGAATGAGGGATATGGAAGACAGAGGGATTGAGGGATATGGTGGGAGAAGGGATTGAGGGATATGGGGGGGATTGAGAGATGGGGGTCAGAGGGACAGAGGGATATCGGGGGATTGAGGGATATGGGGGACAAAGGGATGGAGGGATATGAGGTGATTGAGAGATGGGGAGACAGGGATGGGGGTTAAGGGGGACAGAGGGATTGAGGGACAAATGGGGACAGAGGGATGGAGGGATACGTGGGGACAGAGGGATGGAGAGATACGTGGGGACAGAGGGATGGAGGGATTGAGGGATATGGGGAGACAGAGGGATATGGGATGGAAAGCAATTGAGGGATATGCACTGACGGAGGATTTGAGGGATGTGGGGAGACGGGGGTGGGGGGGCAGAATGAGGGATGTGGGGAGACATTTGATTTGGGAGAATGGGGACACGGGATCCAGGGTTGTGGGGAAGGTAAGGTCAAGATGTCAGTAAGGGAGATGCTGGTTGGGAATATCAGCCTGTTCTTGTTGCTAAGCACCGTGACGCTGAGCTTTCTTTGCACAGGGCACTTTCCAGCAGATGTGGATCTCCAAACAGGAATACGAGGAAGGGGGCAAACAGTGCGTGGAGAGGAAGTGCCCCTGAGCACCAAGTAGGAAGGACCCCCATCCATTAGCTGCCCATACGTCTGCCTGAAAGCCAAGCTCTCGCCTGCGCTCCCTTTCCCAATAGGCCCAACTGGGGCCTAAGCTTTCCCTCTGACTTGTCTTGCCCCTCTGGCCTGGCCCTCTATCTGGGGTTTGGGCTTGGCACTCCCTGACCGGGATAATGGAGAGAGAGTGTCCACAGGATGACTGCTGAGGCTGAGCCAAGTCCCAGTGGAGGTCCCCACACGAAGGCCTGACCATTCCCCAGACACGAGAGGCCTCCTAGGCCGGGAGACTCCTTGAACTTCTCTGCCCCGTCAGCTCGGGGTAAATCGACTGGTGACTGCAACAGGAGAGGCAGTCACATTCTTCGGGCTGGGGTTGGGGGGAGGAGAGAAGTTGGGGGGGGTGCGGGGGTCACATTTCTGGCCTAGTGGTCAGAAACCTGATCCGGGGGCAAGGGGGGGGAGTGATCAGGGACCAAGGCATCAGCGGAATTGAAATTTAATCAACAAATGGGTCAGGAATAAAAATGGTGACCATTAAACCACCGGGTTTTCTTAAAAAAAAGTGATTTACCGCGCTGTAAAGACAAGCCAGAGGTGGGATTGCCCACTTAAATATCTTCAAATATCCTGTTTATGTTTCTCTTTCACCATCTCCCTCAACCTTAATCCCCTATCGCAACTCCTTCAATCAGTAAAGAACATACAGTTGGGCATCCAGAGGCGAGGCTTTTAGTTGAAGGCTTCGGGCCTACATCCGTTGTGAGCTCCGTTTCACAGGATTAGGACTAGGAAGTGGGAGCAGGGAGCCACAGTTTTACTAAATTCTGACACCCTGTGATCCTCAGGTACCTAGGCCGTGATTGTCTGCTGCTAACTCAGTCGCTCGATACCGGGGGGGTGGGGAGAGGGAGAGGGGGACTGGCGGTGGTTGCATGGCTGCTCATTTAGGCCTTAAGGCCGCTCAAGGGCTCTTCCACAGTTCAGTACAACCGTGGCGTACTGTGGGAAACATCCCAGCTTCCCCATCCCAAGCTTATCGACCGTGAGAGGCCTTGCAGTCTGATTCTCCTATCCCATCCAATTGAGCACTCAGATAACTCCCTCGCATTGCTTCCCCTTCAGGGAGAGTCTGAGACCAGAGGGGCATCATCTCAGAGTAAAGCGTCACCCAGTTAGGGCAGAGAAGAGGAGGAATTTCTTCACTCGGAGAAGAGTAAATGTGTGGAATTTTGTACTGTGGAGACTGGGCCATTGAGTATAGTTAAGGTTGAGATTGATTTTTAGTCTGTAAAGGACAAAGGGTTATGAAGAAAAGGCAGAAAAGTGGAGTTGAGGATTGTCAGATCTCGTTGAATGGCGGAGCAGACTTGACGGGCTGAATGGCCTACATCTTATCTCGGGACAACCTGGGGGCAGGGGGCAGCCCATGTTGACCAGGAAACAATTGGGACTGACACCAGGGTGCAGTCTGGGATCTTCCTGACCTACCTGGCCTCAGTATTGCATGGGTCAAACTGTTTCCTGAACAGCCAAGGGGAACATGAAGTGACATTGAGCCACCTCAGGATGACAGCCTCGTTGGAAATGGGTCAGCTCTGGATCTCGCGAGTTGGGAATGTTGGGATTGTTGCCAACAGGCAAATGTCAACGGGTTACTGGACCGGAGCTTGGGTACCAAGGTTGAGGCCAGAACACAGAGTTGGGACATCGGACTTTCACGGGCGCATGTTTTTGCGTTTTGTTCACGGGATGAGGGCATCACTGGCTAGGCCGCATTTCTCAGGAGAAAGTGAGGACTGCAGATGCTGGAGATCAGAGTATGGAAGACCATAGCAGGTCAGGCAGCATCCGAGGAGCAGGAGAATCAACGTTTCGGGCATAAGCCCTTCATCATAGAGATGTTCAGCCCGGAAACAGACCCTTCGGCCCAACCCGTCCATGCCGACCAGATATCCCAACCCAATCTAGTCCCACCTGCCAGCACCCGGCCCATATCCCTCCAAACCCTTCCTATTAATATACCCATCCAAATGCCTCTTAAATGTTGCAATTGGACCAGCCCCCACCACATCCTCTGGCAGCTCATTCCATACACGTACCACCCTCTTGTGTGAAAAAGTTGCCCCTTTTATATCTTTAAGGAATCAGGCAGCATTTCTTGCCCCTCCCTAATTGCCCCAGAGGACAGTTAAGAGTCAACCACATTGCTGTGGGTCTGGAGTCACATGTAGGCCACATCGGGTAAGGATGGCAGTTTCCTTCCATCAGCGACATCATAGGTTTTTCCAACAGTGGATTCATAGTCATCATTAGACTCATTATTCCAGATTAATTCCGGACCTTTATGGGTCAGTGCATTGAGTACTGGAGTTGGGAGGTCAAGTTGAGGCCGTACAGGACATTGGTTAGGCCACTTTTGGAATGCTGCGTGTAATTTTGGTCACCCTGCTATGGGAAAGATGTGAAACTTGGAAGGGTTCAGAAAAGATTTACAAGGATCTTGCCAGGGTTGGAGGGTTTGAGCGACAGGGAGAGGTTGAACAGGCTGTTTTCCCTGGAGCGTCAGAGGCTGAGGGGTGACCTTATAGAGGTTTATAAAATCATGAGGGGCATGGATAGGGTAAAAGGTTCTTCAAGATGAACAACTTATGCCTAAAATGTTGATTCTCCTGCTCCTCGGATGCTGCCTGACCCGCTGTGCTTTTCCAGCAACACACTCTTCGACTCTAATCTCCAGCATCTGCAGTCTTCACTTTCTCCCAAGGTCTTTTCCCCAGGATGGGGAATCAAAAACTAGTAGGCACAGGTTAAAGGGTAAGAGGGGAAAGATTTAAAAGGGACCTAAGAGGCAACCATTTCATGCAGAGGGTGGTACGTGTATGGAATGAGCTGCCAGAGGAAGTGGTGGAGGCTGGTATAATTACAGCATTTAAAAGGCATCTGGATGGGTAAATGGATAGGAAGGGTTTAGAGGGATATGGACCAAATGTTGGGAATGGGACTAGATTAATTTAGGAATAATTTAGGGCAGCACGGTGGCTCAGTGGTTAGCACTGCTGCCTCACAGCACCAGGCTCCCCGGTTTGATTCCAGCCTCGGGTGACATTCTCCCTGTGTCTGCATGGGTTTCCTCCAGGTGCTCTGGTTTCTTCCTACAGTCCAAAGATGTGCAGGTTAGGATGGATTGGCCACGCTAAATTACCCATAGTGCCCAGGGATGTGCAGGTTCAGGTGGATTGGCCATGCTAAATTACCCATAGTGCCCAGGGGATGTGCAGGTTAGGGTGGATTGGCCATGCTAAATTACCCATAGTGCCCAGGGATGTGCAGGTTAGGGTGGATTGGCCATGCTAAATTACCCATAGTGCCCAGGGATGTGCAGGTTAGGGTGAATTGGCTGTGCTAAATTACCCATAGTGCCCAGGGGATGTGCAGGTTAGGGTGAATTGGCTGTGCTAAATTACCCATAGTACCCAGGGGATGTGCAGGTTAGGGTGGATTGGCCATGCTAAATTACCCATAGTGTCCAGGGATGTGCAGGTTAGGGTGAATTGGCTGTGCTAAATTACCCATAGTGTCCAGGGATGTGCAGGTTAGGGTGAATTGGCTGTGCTAAATTACCCAAAGTGCCCAGGGATGTGCAGGTTAGGGTGAATTGGCTGTGCTAAATTACCCATAGTGCCCAGGGATGTGCAGGTTAGGGTGGATTGGCTGTGCTAAATTACCCATAGTGCCCAGGGATGTGCAGGTTAGGGTGGATTGGCCATGCTAAATTACCCATAGTGCCCAGGGATGTGCAGGTTAGGGTGGATTGGCCATGCTAAATTACCCATAGTGCCCAGGGATGTGCAGTTTGGGTGGATTGGCCATGCTAAATTACCCATAGTGCCCAGGGATGTGCAGGTTAGGGTGGATTGGCCATGTTAAATTACCCATAGTGCCCAGGGATGTGCAGGTTAGGGTGGATTGGCCATGCTAAATTACCCATAGTGCCCAGGGATGTGCAGGTTAGGGTGGATTGGCCGTGCTAAATTTCCCATAGTGTTGGGTGTCAGAGAGAAATGGGTTGGGGTGGGTTACTCTTCGGAGGGTCGGTGTGGACTGGTTGGGCTGAAGGGCCTGTTTCCACACTGTAGGGAATCTACTCTAGTCTCTGGTTAACGTGGACAAGTTGGGTCAAAGGGTCTGTCTCTATGCTGTGCACCTCTGTGACTATATTTCATTGAATGGGGCTTTTCCTTGACAATGAATTAATTATCATCTTAATTCCCGATTTTTAAAAAAATTCAATTCAAGTTCCTACACCTATGATGGGATTCGAACCTGGATCTCCAGATTTGGGTCACTGGATTGATAGTCCAGCGATTATACCACTAGGCCATTGCTTCCCATTACAACAGGGTTCAAAGGTCGCTTTCAGGTCAGGCACGCACCTTAGGGATCAGACAGGTCATTCTATCTCGGTGCAGAGTTGGCGATCAGGCACAGGCCTCAAGGATTGGGGGCAGGGGGTGAGGTTCGGACATGCACGGGGTCCAGTTGGACGGAGGGTTTGGAGCTCTGGGGTTCAGGAGACAGGGAGCACATGTTTCTGGGGACTGGAGCAAGTGGTTCTAGGCTGGTTCCTGGCATAGGGCTTGAAATCTCTGGTTTCAGTGGGGTGCAGGGTTTGGGAAGAGTGTTACAGAGATATGTAATGGGTACCGAGCATCACTCTCAGCCAGTAGAAAACTCCGTCTTACCTCGAACCAAATAGATCCCTGGATATATCTGAGATCCTGCAGGTCAACACTGGGGAATTGTAACCCTACTTGTACCCTCAAAGTATGAAGATAAATTATTATGCGTTGAGGGTATCTCAGTGGATAGAGAGAGACATGTTTCTAGAGTTTTTCAACTTGAGCCCATCAGGATACAGATACAAGAATACCAAGTTTCCAAACTGCCAACATAATTTCTACTGCTCAGGTGGGGTTGGGGGGCAAGGGGTGCGATTGGTTTGCAAGTCAACTCTGGTTGGCAATAGGTGTTGCTATTGGAGGAAGCCACCAGCGACTTCTCTCTCTCCTACACTGCACTCGTCAGGACCCAAACGCAAGAATGCCAAATTTCAAGGCCCACAGGACAAAAGCCTCAGGGAGCCCGTAATTCCCCTTTGTTTTCTTCCTGGCTTGAGAAGGAAGGTTTCGGGTCTGCTCACCGGTGCCTGAGGCCAGTTTAAAGAGGGGGCATTTATATGGCACCTTTCATAACCTCCCAGAGTGCTTTGCAACCGGCGGCATGAATTTGAAGCGTGGGTCCTGTGGTATTTTCGGAAATTGCGACGGTTCATTTGCGCAAAGCAAGCTCCCAGGACCAGCGTTGTGAAAACGAGCAGGCTTCTGAATTTACCGTTGTTAGCCAAGGGCTGACTATCAACCCAGGACACCACCAGGATTCCCCCGCCCGCCCCTGCCTGCCCCTCTTAGAAACAGTGGGGGTTCTTCATTATGCACCTCAGAGAGCCCAAGGGAGTTTGTCCAAGGTGCCCAAACTGCACCGTCTTGGCCCGACTTGAGCCAACAGACCAGGAGTTTCCTTATTAAAACCCAGGAATATCTGCTCGGTGTGCCTCAGAACCAGACGGAGCACGAGGATTTAATCCTGGAGGCGCAGAGGGGTTGTGGAGGGGAGTATTGCAGGGTTACTGAGCAGGCTGTCACATCAGATATTGTGTGGCGTTAATATCTCTAGTTGAATTATTCCCTGCTTCTCTGTTTGTTATCAGTTTAAATGTTGTATCTTCCACTGTTATGTATATAATTTGTATAACTGGCTTCTGACACCATTAACAATGTTTCCCGGCTGTTTGAACACGATTGCTCAGAGTCTCACCAGTTATTAGTTCTTATTTGTAAAGGATTGTTGCAAACTCTTCCCTTCACCCTAGGACTTAGGGCTGACTTCCTGCTGGGTCTGAGGCCTTGTCCCCACACTGGGGCCTGGGGCTCTGTCCTCCCAATGAGGCCTGGGGACCTGTCCTCACACTGGGAGCTGGGGCCCTGTCCTCACACTGGGAGTTGGAGTCCTATCCCCACACTGGGGCCTGGGGCCTTGTCCTCCCAATGAGGCCTGGGGCCCTGTCCCCACAGTGGGGCCTAGAGCCCTGTCCTCACACTGGGGCCTGGGGTCCTGTCCTCACACTGGGAGCTGGGGCCCTGTCTTCATGTTGAGGCCCAGGGCCCTGTCCCCACACTGGGAGCCAGGGCCCTGTCCTCACACTGGGAGCTGGGGCCCTGTCTTCATATTGAGGCCTAGGGCCCTATCCCCACACTGGGAGCCGGGGCCCTGTCTTCATATTGAGGCCTAGGGCCCTGTCCCCACACTGGGAGCCGGGGCCCTGTCTTCATATTGAGGCCTAGGGCCCTGTCCCCACACTGGGAGCTGGGGCCCTGTCCTCACATTGAGGCCTGGAGCCTTGACCTTTGATCCAGGAATACATTAAACACTTTGTTGTTCAATTAAATGTGGGAGAATGATTAAATGAAAGCTGATTTGATCCTGTCATAAAGCATCAGGTCAAGAGACAAAAACTCCAATCTTTTATAGATAAGTGCATCAAAATGGTTCCTATCACACAAAGATATTCAGTGATTGTGGTTCAGGAGAGGAACAGAACAGACGATCTGATTTCATCCAGTTCCTGAACACCGTCACCATTTCCTCCATCTCAAACGGATTCCCATCTTGTGAACATTTTTTAATGGAAGAAGCAAACTTTCCTGCTTCAGATTTGACCGTTTCAAGTATTGAGGGAGGGTCGTTGTTAAGGGTGAGGGAGGTCGTTGTTAAAGGTGAGGGAGGTCGTTGTTAAGGGGTGAGGGAGGTCATTGTTAAAGGTGAGGGAGGTCGTTGTTATGGGGTGAGGGAGGTCGTTGTTAAAGGTGAGGGAGGTCGTTGTTAAGGGTTGAGGGAGGTCGTTGTTAAGGGTTGAGGGAGGTCGTTGTTAAGGGTTGAGGGAGGTCGTTGTTAAGGGGTGAGGGAGGTCATTGTTAAAGGTGAGGGAGGTCGTTGTTAAGGGTTGAGGGAGGTCGTTGTTAAGGGGTGAGGGAGGTCGTTGTTAAGGGGTGAGGGAGGTCGTTGTTAAGGGGTGAGGGAGGTCGTTGTTAAGGGGTGAGGGAGTTCATTGTTAAAGGTGAGGGAGGTCGTTGTTAAAGGTGAGGGAGGTCGTTGTTACGGGGTGAGGGAGATTGTTGTTAAGGGGTGAGGGAGGTCATTGTTAAAGGTGAGGGAGGTCGTTGTTAAGGGTTGAGGGAGGTCGTTGTTAAGGGTTGAGGGAGGTCGTTGTTAAAGGTGAGGGAGGTCGTTGTTAAGGGGTGAGGGAGGTCGTTGTTAAGGGGTGAGGGAGGTCGTTGTTAAGGGGTGAGGGAGGTCATTGTTAAAGGTGAGGGAGGTCGTTGTTATGGGGTGAGGGAGATTGTTGTTAAGGGGTGAGGGAGGTCGTTGTTAAGGGTTGAGGGAGGTCGTTGTTAAGGGTTGAGGGAGGTCGTTGTTAAGGGGTGAGGGAGGTCGTTGTTAAAGGTGAGGGAGGTCGTTGTTAAAGGTGAGGGAGGTCGTTGTTAAGGGGTGAGGGAGGTCGTTGTTAAGGGTTGAGGGAGGTCGTTGTTAAGGGTTGAGGGAGGTCGTTGTTAAGGGGTGAGGGAGGTCGTTGTTAAGGGGTGAGGGAGGTCGCTGTTAAGGGTTGAGGGAGGTCATTGTTGAGGGGTGAGGGAGATCGTTAAAGTGAGGGAGGTTTGTGGTTAAGGTGAGGAAGGGATGTTAAGGTGAAAGACGTCATTGTTAAGGTGAGGAGGTTGTTAAGGGGTGAGGGAGGTTGTTGTTCAGGTGAGGAGGGGTCATTGTTAAAGTGGGGGAGGTTTAACTAAGGTGAGGGAGGTCATTGTTAAGATGAGGGAGATCATCATAAAGTGAGGGAGGTTTGTTAAGGTGAGGGAACTTGTTAAAGTAACAGGTTGTTGTTAAGGTGAGAGAGGTCATTGTTGAAGTGAGAGAGTGATCATCGTTAAGGTGAGGGAGGTCATCGTTGAAGTGAGAGAGTGATCGTCGTTAAGGTGAGGGAGGTCATCGTTGAAGTGAGAGAGTGATCGTCGTTAAGGTGAGGTAGGTCGTCGTTAAGGTGAGGTAGGTCGTCGTTAAGGTGAGGCAGGTCATCGTTAAGGTGAGGGAAGTCGTTAAAGTAAGATGATGTCAACCAAATGGTTCTTCATGAGCAAAACCAGCTATTCGACAAAGTAAAGCTTCTCTGAGCAGACCTAATGGAGTCAAAACTGATGGAGGGTGTGCAATGCAGTTGCTTCTAACATCCCAACAGTGAAAAAAGTTTCAGCCTTTCAGTCTATTTTTGTATCTCGAACTCTCCATTCCTGGCAGCATGGTAAATCTTTTCTGAACTCTCTCCAGTTTAATAATATCCTTCCCATAACAGGGGAAACCAGAACTGGACACAGTACTCCAGAAGAGGCCTCACCAACGTCCTGTACAACTTCAACATGACGTCCCAACCCCTATACTCAAAGGTCTGAGCAATGGAGGCAAGTGTTAAACACCTTCTTAACCACCATCTCTACCTGTGACGCAAATTTCAAAGAATTATGTACCTCAACCCTTAGGTTTCTCTAACCAGGGCCATTACCATTAACAGTATAAGTCCTGCCTTTGTTTTACCAAAATGCAGTACCTCACATATATCCAAATTAAACTCCCTCTGCCACTCCTCAGCCCATTGACCCAATTGATCAAGATCTCTTTGTAATCTTAGATAACCGTCTTCAATGTCCACTATAGGATGATCAAGGTTTGGCCCCAGCCACACATCGCTCAGGATCACTGGACATCACTAAAACCACAGGAGCAGAAATTAGGCCATTTGGCCCATTGAGTCTGCTCTGCCATTCGATCATGGCTGGGAGGTTTTTCAGACCCATTTCCCTGCTTTCTCCCTGTAACCTTTGATCCTCTTGGAAATCAAGAACTTACCTATCACTGTTTTAAAATCATATAATGTTACGTAGGCACAGGAGAAGGCCACTCTGCCCCTTGAGCTGGTTCCGTCATTCCAATGGCTGATAGCTAACAGATTTATGAACTTCCCATTCTCTGGGTGCCTTCAAACAACTAAACTGCCATCTCGAAACCTCCCAGCCACTCACCTCCAACTTCCACAACCTCCTCCATTCGACAGAAGAGAGGTTCCCTCTGGGCAAACGGACATGTCAAACCCTCCCGCCCCACCTCCTCATCGTTCAGGTGAATCTGAACACCGCTTCTCCCCCCCCCCCCCCCCCACTCAACCCCCAACACAAAGACCCCAGCCAACCATTAGAAAAAGTCTCGGGGAGGCAGGCACAATGGAAGAATCCAGAAGGTTAGAGTAAAAACAGAAAGGGTTGGAGAAACTCAGCAGGTTCTGGCAAGCGTGTGCGGAGAGAGAGAAACGGAGTTAACGTTTCGAGTTCGGGATTACTAATTCCAGCGTCAATAAGCCGATAAATGTTCAGGCTGAGGCCTGTTGGTATGGGCATTGTTGGACATCATTGTCCATCTATCACGGTTTCAACCAGCCGCCATCTTGAAACGTTGCAGTCCGTGTGGTGTCAGGACACCCATGATGCCATAAGGTGTGCACTTCCAGGATTTTGACCCAGCAACACTGAAGGAACACCAACATATTTCCAAGTCAGGACAGTGAGTAGCATGGAGGACATCTTGAGCGGTGTTCTTACGCTACCCATGTCTGTCTAGATGGGAGAGGTCACGGCTCGGATGGTGCTGTCGGAGGAATCTCGGCATTGCACCTTGTGCGTTCCCTGCAGATAACACCCCGCGAAACTCGAACACGGGACCACGAGACTGAGTGAGAGAAAGATCGAGGGATGTGGCAGTTTTACCTTGAAAGGAGTTGACCTCAAGAGGGCAGGAATCAACGGGAGGGATTCACCCACTAATTGTGTTCAATTAAGTTCCGTCACCGTGATGTTGTTTCAGACAAGATTTGGGGACTTAGAATTCAATTCTGAATTACACCTTAAAATTGGTGGTGGTGGGAGGGGCAGAAGTGTCAGCCACCTTGTTGTCATGGCAACTCCAATGAAGATGTTCTGCCATTTTGAAAGGGGCCTGTCGCTGGGGCCCGTTTTATGTGCTGGGGTTATTCTTGTATTCGTTCACGGGATGAGGGCCTCATTAGCCAGGCCAGCATTTTGCCCAACCCTAATCGCCCCAGAGGGCATTAAGAGTCAGACATGCTGCTGTGGGTCTGGAGTCACATGTCAGCCAGACCAGGTAAGGATGGCAGTTCCCTTCCCTAAAGGACATGAGTGAACCGGATGGGTTTTTTTGACAATTGACAATGGATTCCTGGTCACCATTAGACTCTTAAGTGCGGATTTTGTTTTATTGAATTCACATTCTAGCACCTGCCATGGCAGGATTCAAACCTGGGCCCTCAGAATATTAGCTGGCTCTCGGGATTACATAATACCCCCTTGGCTTTTCCTCTGCTCCTTCCTCCCGTTTCCTTGCTTGCATCCTGTACAGAGAATTGGGGTTCATTGGACGCGGACTCACGCTAAGGTGGTTAGCTTTTCAAGATGGCGGCTGCCTCGTTGCCATGGTTACTTCACTGTTCAGTTGGCCATTCAGATGAAGCGCTGAAGGGGAAGAAATGCAGGAACCACTGGAGGTACAATTCTATCTCACGATAGTTAGGGCTTTGCGATTAACGGGGAGAAGAGGGAAAGGAGTGCGGATTTTCGTTGGACAGGGAGGTTTTGTTTTCCCCACTCTCACTGACGTCCAGATGTCCGAAGAACTGTCACAGTCTGATGAGGTGAAGTCAGGAAGGCTCAATTTTCCTTTCCGCCA
Source organism: Chiloscyllium punctatum (assembly GCF_047496795.1). NCBI lineage: Eukaryota > Metazoa > Chordata > Chondrichthyes > Orectolobiformes > Hemiscylliidae > Chiloscyllium > Chiloscyllium punctatum. Next base: position 85,633 of record NC_092759.1, read on the forward strand.
TTGACGGTGGGAGCAATCACCAGGTCTGGTAGCGTCTGAGGGCGGCCCCTCAGGAGCAGGTGAAGTCTCTGTGAGATGTCGAGCAGGGAAGAGTTGAGGACCTCCACAGCCTGGGTCAGGTGACTCAAGGTCTGGGACTGCTCCTCCAACCATTGCTGATTGACTCGCAGCAGGCTTTCCAATTGGCCACAGGAAGGGTCCAAAGCATCCTGGGAAGGGCCCCGCTCTGACCCCAGCTCAAAGACGGTCGCTTGCTCTTCAATCTCTGCAGGAGGGAATGGGAGGATCTGGTTCAGTCTGTCATTGTCAAGTAGAAACCCAACAGTCTGCTTTCATTTTCAGTTTAAGTTTGGGTATAGGTGCCTCACCTTAAGTAAAGAAAAGCCAATTGAGGCCACATGGCCATTCATAGGATCATAGAATCCCTACAGTGGGGAAGTAGGCCATTAGGCCCATCAAGTCCACACTAACCCTCCGAAAAACATCCCACCCACTCCATATCCCTGTAACCTGGCATTTACCCACGGCTAATCCACCTAGCCTGCTCATCCGTGGACACTATGGGACACTTTAGCACGGCCAATCCACCCTAACCTGTACATCCCTGAGCGTTATGGGACAATTTAGTACGGCCAATCCACCCTAACCTGTACATCCCTGAGCGTTATGGGACAATTTAGTACGGCCAATCCACCCTAACCTGTACATCCCTGAGCGTTATGGGACAATTTAGTACGGCCAATCCACCCTAACCTGCACATCCCTGGGCACTATGGGACAATTTAGTATGGCCAATCCACCCTAACCTGCACATCCCTGGGCACTATGGGTAATTTAGCACGGCCAATCCACCTTAACCTGCACATCCCTGGACACCATGGGCAATTTAGCATGGCCAATCCACCCTAACCTACACATCCCTGGGCAGTATGGGCAATTTAGCACGACCAATCCACCCTAACCTGCACATCCCTGGGCACTATGGGTAATTTAGCATGGCCAATCCACCCCAACCTGCACATCCCTGGACACTATGGGCAATTTAGCATGGCCAATCCACCCCAACCTGCACATCCCTGGACACTATGGGCAATTTAGCATGGCCAATCCACCCTAACCTACACATCCCTGGGCAGTATGGGCAATTTAGCACGACCAATCCACCCTAACCTGCACATCCCTGGGCACTATGGGTAATTTAGCATGGCCAATCCACCCCAACCTGCACATCCCTGGACACTATGGGCAATTTAGCATGGCCAATCCACCCCAACCTGCACATCCCTGGACACTATGGGCAATTTAGCATGGCTAATCCACCCTAACCTACACGTCCCTGGGCACTATGGGTAACTTAGCCCAATTCACCCTAACCTCCACATCCCTGGACACTATGGGTAATTTAGCATGGCCAATCCACCCTGACCTGCACATCCCTGGACTGTGGGAGGAAATCGAAGCACCCGGAGGAAACCCACACAGACACGGGGGAGAATGTGCAAACTCCACACAGACAGTCGCCCGAGGCTGGAATCGAACCCGGGTCCCTGGCGCCGTGAGGCAGCAGTGCTAACCACTGAGCCACCGTGCTGTCACCAACCCCCATCCCACCCACCCCCCCACCTCTCCACCCAGTCGATGGTGGCCCAGAGGGAGAGAGCAGTATGTTTGGGAATGAAGGGACTGATCCTCCATTTTGAAGTGTACAAGACAAAGTTGTGTCCTTTGCCAATTTGTATGGGGTTTTCCCTAGGGGGTTACCCAGACCAGCCTCACCTTACACCCTCTTCATCTCACCCGCAGCCGCCATGTCTTTCAATCCCTTTCCCCATGCGGGTTTATCCAGCTCCCCTTCACTGTTCACCTGAACCCCTCCCTGTGGGAGTGACTCTCCCAGTGTTGCAGAGTCATAGAGACGTACAGCACGGTAACAGACCACGTTGATATCCCAACCCAATCTAGTCCCATTTTTTTGCACTTGGCCCATATACCTCTGAACCCTTCCTATTCATATACCCATCCAGATGCCTTTTAAATGTTGCACCACCACTTCCTCTGGCAGCTCATTCCATACACACACCACCCTCTGTGTGAAAAGGTTGCCTCTCAAGTCCTCTTTAATTCTTCCCCTTCTCACCTTAAACCTATGCCCTCCAGTTTTGGATTCCCCTCCCCTGGGGAAATGACCTTGGCTATCCACCCTACCCACGCCCCTCATGATCTTATAAACCTCTATAAAGTTACCCTTTAGCCTCTGACACTTCAGGGAAAACAGCCCCAGCCTGTTCAGCCTCTCCCTGTAGCTCAAATCCTCCAACCCTGGCAACATCCTTGTAAATCTTTTCTGTACCCTTTCAAGTTTCAAAATACCTTGTAGCAGGGGAAGATTACAATTGCACACAATATTCCAACAGTGGCCTAACCAATGTCCTGTACAGACGCAACATGACCTCCCAACCCCTGTACTCAATACTCTGACCAATAAAGGAAAGCATACCAAACGCCTTCCTCACTATCCTATCTACCTGCGACTCCACTTTCAAGGAGCTATAAACCTGTACTCCAAGGTCTCTTTGTTCAGCAACACTCCCTAGGACCTTACCATTAAGTGTATAAGTCCTGCTAAGGTTTGCTTTTCCAAAATGCAGCACCTCGCATTTATCTGAATTAAACTCCATCTGCCACTTCTTAGCCCACCTGATCAAGATCCCGTTGTACTCTGAGGTAACCTTCTTCGCCGTTTACTAAACCAACAATTCACCACCAAAACGCGACACCTCATAGCAGTAAATCCCATTCTCGTGATGGGAGGAATTAGGGGTGGTGGAAGGAATTTATAGAAAGTTACCCCCCCCCCATCCCTGGGTCGATCAGCTGATCCCGTTACCTGTGCAAGCGGTGAGCTCCTCGTTGCTGCGGTAACCAGGCCTACACTCGCAGCCCCCGACAGGCACCACCCAGTCTCCCTCACTAGCGCAGTACAGCTTCACGGGGACAGAGCTCTCTGTGGCGTTGGCCACGCACGTGCCGTGGCTCACGGCCAGCGAGCTGAGGCTGGGCCCCGCTACCGTCTCCGGGAAGCGGGCCAGGTTGGCGACAGTGGCCGGGCACTTGCGGAAGGAGGCCCGCACGGACAGGAGGTTGACGCAGGCTCCCCGGTCCCGGAACGCCAAGCGGAAGCCCGCCCCGGTGAGTGGGCCGATCGGCACGGTCACCCTGTTGACCTTGCCCATCCCGTTGAGGGCGAGGACGTGCTCGGCGGTGATGTCCCGGGCCTTGGTGAAGGTGCTCTTCAGCTGGGTGGCCGTACGGGCTGAGGGCTCACCGTCGGAGTCCGCCTCGCCATAGTAAAGGCCGAAGGTCTCCCGGCATGATCCGTCGGTGCCAGGTATGGAGCTGCAGTCCCTGATGGTAAACCGCAGATCGACATAAACCATCTGTGCCTCCCCACGGCCGATGTAGGCGCTCCGTAACCAGTTGTCCTGGTTGGGACCGTCCACGTTACACACGCGGTACGTTCTCATCATGTTGAACAGCTTGTCCACGGCCACGGTCTCTTCCCACTTCCCCCGGGAGGCAGGGAGAAAGGGAGGGAGAGAGAGGAAGGGAGGGAGTAGGAGAGAGAGGGAGGGAGTGGGAGGGGGGGAGAGAGGACAAGAGGGAGGGAGGGATTGGGAGAGGGAGGGATTGGGGGGAGAGAAGAATGGGAAGGAGTGGGGGAGAGGGACGGGGAGAGAAGGAGGAAGTGGGAGAGAGAGAAAGAGGAAGTGGGAGAGAGAGGGGGAGGGAGGGAGTGGGAGAGGGGAGGGAGGGAGTGGGAGATAGGGGGGAGGGAGGGGGAGAGAAGGATGGAGGGAGAGTGGGAGGGAGTTGGAGAGAGACAGGGAGGGAAAAGGGAGGGAGTAGGAAAGGGGGAGAGAAAGAGGGGGAAGAGAGAGGGCAAGAGGGAGGGGACAGTGGGAGAGCGAGGGGGAGGGAGTAGGAGTTGAGTGAGAGAAGGGTGGAGAGAGGGAGTGGGGAAGAGAGTTGGAGAAAGAGACGGAGGGTCGGAGGGCGAGAATGGAAGAGAGAGGGAGAGAGAGGAAGGAAGTGGGAGAGAGTGGGAGGGTAGGGAGGAGAGAGTGGAAGGGAGTGGGAGAGAGTGGGAGGGTAGGGAGGAGAGAGTGGAAGGGAGTGGGAGAAAGAGAGTGGGAGAGGGAGTGAGAGAGGGATGGAGGGAATGAGAGAGAGATGGAGGGAGAGAGAAAAGGAGTGAGTGGGAGAGAAAGTGAGAGAGAGGGAGAAGGTGGGGACAGAGGGAGAGAAAGGGAGGGGCAAGAAACAGTAGGGAAAGACAGAGAAGGAGAGGGGGGTCAGAGAGGGAGGGAGTGAGACAGAAGAGTGGGAGAAAGATGGTGGGGAGAGAGGGATGGAAAGGGGTGGTCAGAGAAAAGGGGGAGAGAAAGAGGGAGAGAAAGTGAGTGAGGGAAAGATAGCAGGGGGTTATAGGTGGGAGACAGCAGGAGGAGAGAGAGGTGGGTGAGAAAGGGGGGTGATAAATGTGATAAAGACAATGGACATTCTGTGCTTCCCAACATCCCTGTCAGCCTCTACAGCCTGGACATAAAGGGGCTGGCTCACTAGAGTCAATCAGAGACTGGGCTTCAATTAAAGTCATCATGTGTGAGCGTGTGTGTGTGGGTTTGGGAGTGTGGATATATGTGTGGGTCTGGGGGTGTATGTATGTATGTGTGTGTGTGTGTGAGTATGTGGGTCTGGGGGTGTATGTGTGCGTGTGTGTGTATGAGTGTGGGTTTGGGTGTGTGTGTGTGAGTCTGGGGGTTTGTGTGTGTGTGTGGGTTTGGGAGTGTGGATATATGTGTGGGTCTGGGTGTGTGTGTGTGTGTGAGAGTGTGTGTGTGTGTGTGAGAGAGTGTGGGTCTGGGGGTGTGTGTGTGTGTGAGAGAGTGTGGGTCTGGGGGTGTGTGTGTGTGTGTATGTGGGTTTGGGAGTGTGGATATATGTGTGGGTCTGGGTGTGTGTGTGTGTGTGTGAGAGAGTGTGGGTCTGGGTGTGTGTGTGTGTGTGTGTGTGTGTGTGTGAGTCTGGGGGTTTGTGTGTGTGTGTGTGTGTGAGTCTGGGGGTTTGTATGTGTGTGTGGGTTTGGGAGTGTGGATATATGTGTGGGTCTGGGTGTGTGTGTGTGTGTGAGAGTGTGTGTGTGTGTGTGTGTGAGAGAGTGTGGGTCTGGGGGTGTGTGTGTGTGTGTGTGTGTGTGAGTCTGGGGGTTTGTGTGTGTGTGTGTGTGAGTCTGGGGGTTTGTGTGTGTGTGTGGGTTTGGGAGTGTGGATATATGTGTGGGTCTGGGTGTGTGTGTGTGTGTGAGAGTGTGTGTGTGTGTGTGTGAGAGAGTGTGGGTCTGGGGGTGTGTGTGTGTGTGTGTGTGTGTGTGAGTCTGGGGGTTTGTGTGTGTGTGTGTGTGAGTCTGGGGGTTTGTGTGTGTGTGTGGGTTTGGGAGTGTGGATATATGTGTGGGTCTGAGGGTGTATGTGTGTGTGTGTGTGTGTGAGAGTGTGGGTCTGGGGGTGTATGAGTGTGTGTGAGAGAGTGTGTATTTTGGGATGTATGTGTGTGGGTCTGAGAGTGTGGGGTTGTGGGTGTGTGAGTGTGGGTTTGGGGCTGTATGTGTGTGGGTATGTGATCGTGGATATATGTGTGGGTTTGGAATGTATATGTGTGTGTGAGAGTGTGTATGTATGAATGTGTATGTGCATGTATGAGTGTGTGTGTATGTACAAGTGTGTGTGTGTGTGTATGAATATGTGTGTGTATATGTGTGAATATGTGCATGTGTGCGTGTGTTTATGAATATGTGTGTGTATGTATGAATATGTGTATGCATGAATATGTGTGTGTGTATGAATGTATGTATGTATTTGTGTATGAATATGTGCATGTGTGTGAATGTGTATGTATGAATATGTGTGTGTATGTATGAATATGTGTGTGTGAATATGTCTGTAAGAATATGTGTGTGTGTATGTATGTGTGTGTGTATGAATGTGTGTGTGTATGTGTGTATGAATGTGTGTATGTGTGTGTGTATGTATGAATGTGCGTGTGTATGTCTGAATGTATGTCTGCACGTGTGTGTATGTATGAATGTGTATGTATGTGTGTATGTATGTATGTATGAATATGTGCATGTATGTGAATGTGTATGAGCTGAAAAATGTGTTGCTGGAAAAGCGCAGCAGGTCAGGCAGCATCCAAGGAGCAGGAGAATCGACGTTTCGGGCATGAGCCCTTCTTCAGGAATGAGGAAGGTGTGCCAAGCAGGCTAAGATAAAAGGTAGGGAGGAGGGACTTGGGGGAGGGGCGTTGGGAATGCGATAGGTGGAAGGAGGTTAAGGTGAGGGTGATAGGCCAGAGAGGGGGTGGGGGCGGAGAGGTCAGGAAGAAGATTGCAGGTCAAGAAGGTGGTGCTGAGTCTGAGGGTGGGGACTGAGACAAGGTGGGGGGAGGGGAAATGAGGAAGCTGGAGAAATCTGAGTTCATCCCTTGTGGTTGGAGGGTTCCTAGGCGGAAGATGAGGCGCTCTTCCTCCAGCCGTCATGTTGCTATGGTCTGGCGATGGAGGAGGCCAAGGACCTGCATGTCCTTGGTGGAGTGGGAGGCGGAGTTGAAGTGTTGACCCACGGGGTGGTTGGGTTGGTTGGTGCGGGTGTCCCAGAGGTGTTCTCTGAAACGTTCCACAAGTAGGCGGCCTGTCTCCCCAATATAGAGGAGGCCACGTCGGGTGCAGCGGATGCAGTAAATGATGTGTGTGGAGGTGCAGGTGAATGTGTATGTATGAATGTGTGTGTGTGTGAATGAATGAGTGTGTGTGTGTGAATGAATGTGTGTGTATGCATAAATGTATGAGTGTGTGTATGTATGAATGTGTGTGTGTGAGTGTGATTATGTATGAATGTATGAAGGTGTGTGTGTGAGTGTGATTATGTATGAATGTATGAATGTGTGTGTGTAGTTATGAATGTGTGTGTGTGAGTGTGATTATGTATGAATGTATGAGTGTGTGTATGTATGAATGTGTGTGTGTGAGTGTGATTATGTATGAATGTATGAATGTGTGTGTGTGTATGAATGTGTGTGTGTGAGTGTGATTATGTATGAATGTATGAATGTGTGTGTGTAGTTATGAATGTGTGTGTGTGAGTGTGATTATGTATGAATGTATGAGTGTGTGTATGTATGAATGTGTGTGTGTGAGTGTGATTATGTATGAATGTATGAATGTGTGTGTGTGTATGAATGTGTGTGTGTGAGTGTGATTATGTATGAATGTATGAATGTGTGTGTGTAGTTATGAATGTGTGTGTGTGAGTGTGATTATGTATGAATGTATGAGTGTGTGTGTGTAGTTATGAATGTGTGTGTGTGAGTGTGATTATGTATGAATGTATGAATGTGTGTGTGTGTATGAATGTGTGTGTGTGAGTGTGATTATGTATGAATGTATGAATGTGTGTGTGTAGTTATGAATGTGTGTGTGTGAGTGTGATTATGTATGAATGTATGAGTGAGTGTGTGTAGTTATGAATGTGTGTGTGTGAGTGTGATTATGTATAAATGTATGAATGTGTGTGTGTAGTTATGATTGTGTGTGTGTGAGTGTGATTATGTATAAATGTATGAATGTGTGTGTGTAGTTATGAATGTGTGTGTGTGAGTGTGATTATGTATAAATGTATGAATGTGTGTGTGTATGAATGTGTGTGTGTGAGTGTGATTATGTATAAATGTATGAGTTTGTGTGTGTAGTTATGAAGGTGTGTGTGTGAGTGTGATTATGTATGAATGTATGAATGTGTGTGTGTAGTTATGAATGTGTGTGTGTGAGTGTGATTATGTATGAATGTATGAATGTGTGTGTGTGAGTGTGATTATGTATGAATGTATGAATGTGTGTGTGTAGTTATGAATGTGTGTGTGTGAGTGTGATTATGTATGAATGTATGAATGTGTGTGTGTAGTTATGAACGTGTGTGTGTGAGTGTGATTATGTATGAATGTATGAATGTGTGTGTGTAGTTATGAATGTGTGTGTGTGAGTGTGATTATGTATGAATGTATGAATGTGTGTGTGTAGTTATGAATGTGTGTGTGTGAGTGTGATTATGTATGAATGTATGAGTGTGTGTATGTATGAATGTGTGTGTGTGAGTGTGATTATGTATAAATGTATGAGTGTGTGTGTGTAGTTATGAATGTGTGTGTGTGTGTGATTATGTATGAATGTATGAGTGTGTGTGTGTAGTTATGAATGTGTGTGTGTGAGTGTGATTATGTATGAATGTATGAATTTGTGTGTGTAGTTATGAACGTGTGTGTGTGAGTGTGATTATGTATGAATGTATGAATGTGTGTGTGTAGTTATGAATGTGTGTGTGTGAGTGTGATTATGTATGAATGTATGAATGTGTGTGTGTAGTTATGAAGGTGTGTGTGTGAGTGTGATTATGTATGAATGTATGAGTGTGTGTGTGTATGAATGTGTGTGTGTGAGTGTGATTATGTATGAATGTATGAGTGTGTGTGTGTATGAATGTGTGTGTGTGAGTGTGATTATGTATGAATGTGTGTGTGTATGAATGTGTGTGTGTGAGTGTGATTATGTATAAATGTATGAATGTGTGTGTGTATGAATGTGTGTGTGTGAGTGTGATTATGTATGAATGTATGAGTGTGTGTGTGTAGTTATGAATGTGTGTGTGTGAGTGTGATCATGTATGAATGTATGAATGTGTGTGTGTAGTTATGAATGTGTGTGTGTGAGTGTGATTATGTATGAATGTATGAGTGTGTGTGTGTATGAATGTGTGTGTGTGAGTGTGATTATGTATAAATGTATGAGTGTGTGTGTGTATGAATGTGTGTGTGTGAGTGTGATTATGTATGAATGTATGAGTGTGTGTATGTATGAATGTGTGTGTGTGAGTGTGATTATGTATGAATGTGTGTGTGTATGAATGTGTGTGTGTGAGTGTGATTATGTATGAATGTATGAATGTGTGTGAGTATGAATGTGTGTGTGTGTGAGTGTGATTATGTACAAATGTATGAATGTGTGTGTGTATGAATGTGTGTGTGTATGAATGTGTGTGTGTGAGTGTGATTATGTATGAATGTATGAGTGTGTGTGTGTATGAATGTGTGTGTGTGAGTGTGATTATGTATGAATGTATGAATATGTGTGTGTAGTTATGAATGTGTGTGTGTGAGTGTGATTATGTATGAATGTATGAATGTGTGTGTGTAGTTATGAATGTGTGTGTGTGAGTGTGATTATGTATGAATGTATGAAGGTGTGTGTGTATGTATGAATGTGTGTGTGTGAGTGTGATTATGTATGAATGTATGAATGTGTGTGTGTAGTTATGAATGTGTGTGTGTGAGTGTGATTATGTATGAATTTATGAATGTGTGTGTGTAGTTATGAATGTGTGTGTGTGAGTGTGATTATGTATGAATGTATGAGTGTGTGTGTGTAGTTATGAATGTGTGTGTGTGAGTGTGATTATGTATGAATGTATGAAGGTGTGTATGTAGTTATGAATGTGTGTGTGTGAGTGTGATTATGTATGAATGTATGAATGTGTGTGTGTATGAATGTGTGTGTGAGTGTGATTATGTATGACTGTATGAATGTGTGTGTGTAGTTATGAAGGTGTGTGTGTGAGTGTGATTATGTATGAATGTATGAATGTGTGTGTGTGAGTGTGATTATGTATGAATGTATGAGTGTGTGTGTGTATGAATGTGTGTGTGTGAGTGTGATTATGTATGAATGTGTGTGTGTAGTTATGAATGTGTGTGTGTGAGTGTGATTATGTATGAATGTATGAGTGTGTGTGTGTATGAATGTGTGTGTGTGAGTGTGATTATGTATGAATGTATGAATTTGTGTGTGTAGTTATGAACGTGTGTGTGTGAGTGTGATTATGTATGAATGTATGAATGTGTGTGTGTAGTTATGAATGTGTGTGTGTGAGTGTGATTATGTATGAATGTATGAATGTGTGTGTGTATGAATGTGTGTGTGTGAGTGTGATTATGTATGAATGTATGAATGTGTGTGTGTATGAATGTGTGTGTGTGAGTGTGATTATGTATAAATGTATGAATGTGTGTGTGTAGTTATGAATGTGTGTGTGAGTGTGATTATGTATGAATGTATGAATGTGTGTGTGTATGAATGTGTGTGTGTGAGTGTGATTATGTATGAATGTGTGTGTGTATGAATGTGTGTGAGTGTGATTATGTATAAATGTATGAATGTGTGTGTGTATGAATGTGTGTGTGTGAGTGTGATTATGTATGAATGTATGAGTGTGTGTGTGTAGTTATGAATGTGTGTGTGTGAGTGTGATTATGTATGAATGTATGAATGTGTGTGTGTAGTTATGAATGTGTGTGTGTGAGTGTGATTATGTATGAATGTATGAATGTGTGTGTGTATGAATGTGTGTGTGTGAGTGTGATTATGTATGAATGTATGAATGTGTGTGTGTGAGTGTGATTATGTATAAATGTATGAGTGTGTGTGTGTAGTTATGAATGTATGAGTGTGTGTATGTATGAATGTGTGTGTGTGAGTGTGATTATGTATGAATGTATGAATGTGTGTGTGTAGTTATGAAGGTGTGTGTGTGAGTGTGATTATGTATAAATGTATGAATGTGTGTGTGTATGAATGTGTGTGTGTGAGTGTGATTATGTATAAATGTATGAGTGTGTGTGTGTATGAATGTGTGTGTGTGAGTGTGATTATGTATGAATGTATGAATGTGTGTGTGTAGTTATGAATGTGTGTGTGTGAGTGTGATTATGTATGAATGTATGAATGTGTGTGTGTGTATGAATGTGTGTGTGTGAGTGTGATTATGTATGATAGTATGAATGTGTGTGTGTATGAATGTGTGTCTGTGAGTGTGATTATGTATGAATGTATGAATGTGTGTGTGTAGTTATGAATGTCTGTGTGTGTGAGTGTGATTATGTATGAATGTATGAATGTGTGTGTGTAGTTATGAAGGTGTGTGTGAGAGTGTGATTATGTATAAATGTATGAATGTTTGTGTGTATGAATGTGTGTGTGTGAGTGTGATTATGTATGAATGTATGAATGTGTGTGTGTATGAATGTGTGTGTGTGAGTGTGATTATGTATGAATGTATGAATGTGTGTGTGTATGAATGTGTGTGTGTGTGAGTGTGATTATGTATGAATGTATGAATGTGTGTGTGTAGTTATGAAGGTGTGTGTGTGAGTGTGATTATGTATAAATGTATGAATGTGTGTGTGTATGAATGTGTGTGTGTGAGTGTGATTATGTATGAATGTATGAGTGTGTGTGTGTATGAATGTGTGTGTGTGTGAGTGTGATTATGTATGAATGTATGAATGTGTGTGTGTAGTTATGAAGGTGTGTGTGTGAGTGTGATTATGTATAAATGTATGAATGTGTGTGTGTATGAATGTGTGTGTGTGAGTGTGATTATGTATGAATGTATGAGTGTGTGTGTGTATGAATGTGTGTGTGTGAGTGTGATTATGTATGAATGTATGAATGTGTGTGTGTAGTTATGAATGTGTGTGTGTGAGTGTGATTATGTATGAATGTATGAATGTGTGTGTGTAGTTATGAATGTGTGTGTGTGAGTGTGATTATGTATGAATGTATGAATGTGTGTGTGTATGAATGTGTGTGTGTGAGTGTGATTATGTATAAATGTATGAGTGTGTGTGTGTATGAATGTGTGTGTGTGAGTGTGATTATGTATGAATGTATGAATGTGTGTGTGTAGTTATGAATGTGTGTGTGTGAGTGTGATTATGTATGAATGTATGAATGTGTGTGTGTGTATGAATGTGTGTGTGTGAGTGTGATTATGTATGATAGTATGAATGTGTGTGTGTATGAATGTGTGTCTGTGAGTGTGATTATGTATGAATGTATGAATGTGTGTGTGTAGTTATGAATGTCTGTGTGTGTGAGTGTGATTATGTATGAATGTATGAATGTGTGTGTGTAGTTATGAAGGTGTGTGTGAGAGTGTGATTATGTATAAATGTATGAATGTTTGTGTGTATGAATGTGTGTGTGTGAGTGTGATTATGTATGAATGTATGAATGTGTGTGTGTATGAATGTGTGTGTGTGAGTGTGATTATGTATGAATGTATGAATGTGTGTGTGTATGAATGTGTGTGTGTGTGAGTGTGATTATGTATGAATGTATGAATGTGTGTGTGTAGTTATGAAGGTGTGTGTGTGAGTGTGATTATGTATAAATGTATGAATGTGTGTGTGTATGAATGTGTGTGTGTGAGTGTGATTATGTATGAATGTATGAGTGTGTGTGTGTATGAATGTGTGTGTGTGTGAGTGTGATTATGTATGAATGTATGAATGTGTGTGTGTAGTTATGAAGGTGTGTGTGTGAGTGTGATTATGTATAAATGTATGAATGTGTGTGTGTATGAATGTGTGTGTGTGAGTGTGATTATGTATGAATGTATGAGTGTGTGTGTGTATGAATGTGTGTGTGTGAGTGTGATTATGTATGAATGTATGAATGTGTGTGTGTAGTTATGAATGTGTGTGTGTGAGTGTGATTATGTATGAATGTATGAATGTGTGTGTGTAGTTATGAATGTGTGTGTGTGAGTGTGATTATGTATGAATGTATGAATGTGTGTGTGTAGTTATGAATGTGTGTGTGTGAGTGTGATTATGTATGAATGTATGAATGTGTGTGTGTAGTTATGAATGTGTGTGTGTGAGTGTGATTATGTATGAATGTATGAGTGTGTGTGTGTATGAATGTGTGTGTGTGAGTGTGATTATGTATGAATGTGTGTGTGTAGTTATGAATGTGTGTGTGTGAGTGTGATTATGTATGAATGTATGAGTGTGTGTGTGTAGTTATGAATGTGTGTGTGTGAGTGTGATTATGTATGAATGTGTGTGTGTAGTTATGAATGTGTGTGTGTGAGTGTGATTATGTATGAATGTATGAGTGTGTGTGTGTAGTTATGAATGTGTGTGTGTGAGTGTGATTATGTATGAATGTATGAATGTGTGTGTGTAGTTATGAATGTGTGTGTGTGAGTGTGATTATGTATGAATGTATGAGTGTGTGTGTGTATGAATGTGTGTGTGTGAGTGTGATTATGTATGAATGTGTGTGTGTATGTATGAATGTGTGTGTGTGAGTGTGATTATGTATAAATGTATGAATGTGTGTGTGTAGTTATGAATGTGTGTGTGTGAGTGTGATTATGTATAAATGTATGAATGTGTGTGTGTAGTTATGAATGTGTGTGTGTGAGTGTGATTATGTATGAATGTATGAATGTGTGTGTGTAGTTATGAATGTGTGTGTGTGAGTGTGATTATGTATGAATGTATGAATGTGTGTGTGTGAGTGTGATTATGTATGAATGTGTGTGTGTAGTTATGAATGTGTGTGTGTGAGTGTGATTATGTATGAATGTATGAATGTGTGTGTGTATGAATGTGTGTGTGTGAGTGTGATTATGTATGAATGTATGAGTGTGTTTGTGAGTGTGATTATGTATGAATGTATGAGTGTGTGCGTGTAGTTATGAATGTGTGTGTGTGAGTGTGATTATGTATGAATGTATGAATGTGTGTGTGTAGTTATGAATGTGTGTGTGTGTGATTATGTATGAATGTATGAATGTGTGTGTGTGAGTGTGATTATGTATGAATGTGTGTGTGTAGTTATGAATGTGTGTGTGTGAGTGTGATTATGTATGAATGTATGAATGTGTGTGTGTAGTTATGAATGTCTGTGTGTGAGTGTGATTATGTATAAATGTATGAATGTGTGTGTGTAGTTATGAAGGTGTGTGTGTGAGTGTGATTATGTATAAATGTATGATTGTGTGTGTGTGAGTGTGATTATGTATAAATGTATGAATGTGTGTGTGTAGTTATGAAGGTGTGTGTGTGAGTGTGATTATGTATGAATGTATGAATGTGTGTGTGTATGAATGTGTGTGTGTGAGTGTGATTATGTATGAATGTATGAATGTGTGTGTGTGAGTGTGATTATGTATGAATGTATGAATGTGTGTGTGTAGTTATGAATGTGTGTGTGTGAGTGTGATTATGTATGAATGTATGAATGTGTGTGTGTAGTTATGAATGTGTGTGTGTGAGTGTGATTATGTATAAATGTATGAATGTGTGTGTGTATGAATGTGTGTGTGTGAGTGTGATTATGTATGAATGTATGAGTGTGTGTGTGTATGAATGTGTGTGTGTGAGTGTGATTATGTATGAATGTATGAATGTGTGTGTGTAGTTATGAATGTGTGTGTGTGAGTGTGATTATGTATGAATGTATGAGTGTGTGCGTGTAGTTATGAATGTGTGTGTGTGAGTGTGATTATGTATGAATGTATGAATGTGTATGTGTAGTTATGAATGTGTGTGTGAGTGTGATTATGTATGAATGTATGAGTGTGTGTGTGTATGAATGTGTGTGTGTGAGTGTGATTATGTATGAATGTGTGTGTGTAGTTATGAATGTGTGTGTGTGAGTGTGATTATGTATGAATGTATGAGTGTGTGTGTGTAGTTATGAATGTGTGTGTGTGAGTGTGATTATGTATGAATGTGTGTGTGTAGTTATGAATGTGTGTGTGTGAGTGTGATTATGTATGAATGTATGAGTGTGTGTGTGTAGCTATGAATGTGTGTGTGTGAGTGTGATTATGTATGAATGTATGAATGTGTGTGTGTAGTTATGAATGTGTGTGTGTGAGTGTGATTATGTATGAATGTATGAATGTGTGTGTGTAGTTATGAATGTGTGTGTGTGAGTGTGATTATGTATAAATGTATGAATGTGTGTGTGTATGAATGTGTGTGTGTGAGTGTGATTATGTATGAATGTGTGTGTGTATGTATGAATGTGTGTGTGTGAGTGTGATTATGTATAAATGTATGAATGTGTGTGTGTAGTTATGAATGTGTGTGTGTGAGTGTGATTATGTATGAATGTATGAATGTGTGTGTGTAGTTATGAATGTGTGTGTGTGAGTGTGATTATGTATGAATGTATGAATGTGTGTGTGTGAGTGTGATTATGTATGAATGTGTGTGTGTAGTTATGAATGTGTGTGTGTGAGTGTGATTATGTATGAATGTATGAATGTGTGTGTGTATGAATGTGTGTGTGTGAGTGTGATTATGTATGAATGTATGAGTGTGTGTGTGAGTGTGATTATGTATGAATGTATGAGTGTGTGCGTGTAGTTATGAATGTGTGTGTGTGAGTGTGATTATGTATGAATGTATGAATGTGTGTGTGTAGTTATGAATGTGTGTGTGAGTGTGATTATGTATGAATGTATGAATGTGTGTGTGTGAGTGTGATTATGTATGAATGTGTGTGTGTAGTTATGAATGTGTGTGTGTGAGTGTGATTATGTATGAATGTATGAATGTGTGTGTGTAGTTATGAATGTGTGTGTGTGAGTGTGATTATGTATAAATGTATGAATGTGTGTGTGTAGTTATGAAGGTGTGTGTGTGAGTGTGATTATGTATAAATGTATGAATGTGTGTGTGTGAGTGTGATTATGTATAAATGTATGAATGTGTGTGTGTAGTTATGAAGGTGTGTGTGTGAGTGTGATTATGTATGAATGTATGAATGTGTGTGTGTATGAATGTGTGTGTGTGAGTGTGATTATGTATGAATGTATGAATGTGTGTGTGTGAGTGTGATTATGTATGAATGTATGAATGTGTGTGTGTGAGTGTGATTATGTATGAATGTATGAATGTGTGTGTGTGAGTGTGATTATGTATGAATGTATGAATGTGTGTGTGTAGTTATGAATGTGTGTGTGTGAGTGTGATTATGTATGAATGTATGAATGTGTGTGTGTAGTTATGAATGTGTGTGTGTGAGTATGATTATGTATAAATGTATGAATGTGTGTGTGTAGTTATGAATGTGTGTGTGTGTGTGATTATGTATGAATGTATGAATGTGTGTGTGTAGTTATGAATGTGTGTGTGTGAGTGTGATTATGTATGAATGTATGAATGTGTGTGTGTAGTTATGAAGGTGTGTGTGTGAGTGTGATTATGTATGAATGTATGAGTGTGTGTGTGTATGAATGTGTGTGTGTGAGTGTGATTATGTATGAATGTATGAGTGTGTGTGTGTATGAATGTGTGTGTGTGAGTGTGATTATGTATAAATGTATGAATGTGTGTGTGTAGTTATGAATGTGCGTGTGTGAGTGTGATTATGTATAAATGTATGAATGTGTGTGTGTATGAATGTGTGTGTGTGAGTGTGATTATGTATGAATGTATGAATGTGTGTGTGTAGTTATGAAGGTGAGTGTGTGAGTGTGATTATGTATGAAAGTATGAATGTGTGTGTGTAGTTATGAATGTGTGTGTGTGAGTGTGATTATGTATGAATGTATGAATGTGTGTGTGTAGTTATGAAGGTGTGTGTGTGAGTGTGATTATGTATAAATATATGAATGTGTGTGTGTATGAATGTGTGTGTGTGAGTGTGATTATGTATGAATGTGTGTGTGTATGTATGAATGTGTGTGTGTGAGTGTGATTATGTATAAATGTATGAATGTGTGTGTGTAGTTATGAATGTGTGTGTGTGAGTGTGATTATGTATGAATGTATGAATGAGTGTGTGTATGAATGTGTGTGTGTGAGTGTGATTATGTATGAATGTATGAGTGTGTGTGTGAGTGTGATTATGTATGAATGTATGAGTGTGTGTGTGTAGTTATGAATGTGTGTGTGTGAGTGTGATTATGTATGAATGTATGAATGTGTGTGTGTATGAATGTGTGTGTGTGAGTGTGATTATGTATGAATGTATGAGTGTGTGTGTGAGTGTGATTATGTATGAATGTATGAGTGTGTGTGTGTAGTTATGAATGTGTGTGTGTGAGTGTGATTATGTATGAATGTATGAGTGTGTGTGTGTAGTTATGAATGTGTGTGTGTGAGTGTGATTATGTATGAATGTATGAATGTGTGTGTGTAGTTATGAATGTGTGTGTGTGAGTGTGATTATGTATGAATGTATGAATGTGTGTGTGTGAGTGTGATTATGTATGAATGTGTGTGTGTAGTTATGAATGTGTGTGTGTGAGTGTGATTATGTATGAATGTATGAATGTGTGTGTGTAGTTATGAATGTGTGTGTGTGAGTGTGATTATGTATAAATGTATGAATGTGTGTGTGTAGTTATGAAGGTGTGTGTGTGAGTGTGATTATGTATAAATGTATGAATGTGTGTGTGTGAGTGTGATTATGTATAAATGTATGAATGTGTGTGTGTAGTTATGAAGGTGTGTGTGTGAGTGTGATTATGTATGAATGTATGAATGTGTGTGTGTATGAATGTGTGTGTGTGAGTGTGATTATGTATGAATGTATGAATGTGTGTGTGTGAGTGTGATTATGTATGAATGTATGAATGTGTGTGTGTAGTTATGAATGTGTGTGTGTGAGTTTGATTATGTGTGAATGTATGAATGTGTGTGTGTAGTTATGAATGTGTGTGTGTGAGTGTGATTATGTATAAATGTATGAATGTGTGTGTGTAGTTATGAATGTGTGTGTGTGAGTGTGATTATGTATGAATGTATGAATGTGTGTGTGTAGTTATGAATGTGTGTGTGTGAGTGTGATTATGTATGAATGTATGAATGTGTGTGTGTAGTTATGAAGGTGTGTGTGTGAGTGTGATTATGTATGAATGTATGAGTGTGTGTGTGTATGAATGTGTGTGTGTGAGTGTGATTATGTATGAATGTATGAGTGTGTGTGTGTATGAATGTGTGTGTGTGAGTGTGATTATGTATGAATGTATGAGTGTGTGTGTGTAGTTATGAATGTGTGTGTGTGAGTGTGATTATGTATGAATGTATGAATTTGTGTGTGTAGTTATGAACGTGTGTGTGTGTGTGATTATGTATGAATGTATGAATGTGTGTGTGTAGTTATGAATGTGTGTGTGTGAGTGTGATTATGTATGAATGTATGAATGTGTGTGTGTATGAATGTGTGTGTGTGAGTGTGATTATGTATGAATGTATGAATGTGTGTGTGTATGAATGTGTGTGTGTGAGTGTGATTATGTATGAATGTGTGTGTGTATGAATGTGTGTGAGTGTGATTATGTATAAATGTATGAATGTGTGTGTGTATGAATGTGTGTGTGTGAGTGTGATTATGTATGAATGTATGAGTGTGTGTGTGTAGTTATGAATGTGTGTGTGTGAGTGTGATTATGTATGAATGTATGAATGTGTGTGTGTAGTTATGAATGTGTGTGTGTGAGTGTGATTATGTATGAATGTATGAATGTGTGTGTGTGAGTGTGATTATGTATGAATGTATGAATGTGTGTATGTGAGTGTGATTATGTATAAATGTATGAGTGTGTGTGTGTAGTTATGAATGTATGAGTGTGTGTCTGTATGAATGTGTGTGTGTGAGTGTGATTATGTATGAATGTATGAATGTGTGTGTGTAGTTATGAAGGTGTGTGTGTGAGTGTGATTATGTATAAATGTATGAATGTGTGTGTGTATGAATGTGTGTGTGTGAGTGTGATTATGTATAAATGTATGAGTGTGTGTGTGTATGAATGTGTGTGTGTGAGTGTGATTATGTATGAATGTATGAATGTGTGTGTGTAGTTATGAATGTGTGTGTGTGAGTGTGATTATGTATGAATGTATGAGTGTGTGTGTGTATGAATGTGTGTGAGTGAGTGTGATTATGTATGAATGTATGAGTGTGTGTGTGTATGAATGTGTGTGTGTGAGTGTGATTATGTATAAATGTATGAATGTGTGTGTGTAGTTATGAATGTGCGTGTGTGAGTGTGATTATGTATAAATGTATGAATGTGTGTGTGTATGAATGTGTGTGTGTGAGTTTGATTATGTATGAATGTATGAATGTGTGTGTGTAGTTATGAAGGTGAGTGTGTGAGTGTGATTATGTATGAAAGTATGAATGTGTGTGTGTAGTTATGAATGTGTGTGTGTGAGTGTGATTATGTATGAATGTATGAATGTGTGTGTGTAGTTATGAAGGTGTGTGTGTGAGTGTGATTATGTATAAATATATGAATGTGTGTGTGTATGAATGTGTGTGTGTGAGTGTGATTATGTATAAATGTATGAATGTGTGTGTGTAGTTATGAATGTGTGTGTGTGTGTGAGTGTGATTATGTATGAATGTATGAGTGTGTGTGTGTAGTTATGAATGTGTGTGTGTGAGTGTGATTATGTATGAATGTATGAATGTGTGTGTGTATGAATGTGTGTGTGTGAGTGTGATTATGTATGAATGTATGAGTGTGTGTGTGAGTGTGATTATGTATGAATGTATGAGTGTGTGTGTGTAGTTATGAATGTGTGTGTGTGAGTGTGATTATGTATGAATGTATGAATGTGTGTGTAGTTATGAATGTGTGTGTGTGAGTGTGATTATGTATGAATGTATGAATGTGTGTGTGTGAGTGTGATTATGTATGAATGTGTGTGTGTAGTTATGAATGTGTGTGTGTGAGTGTGATTATGTATAAATGTATGAATGTGTGTGTGTAGTTATGAAGGTGTGTGTGTGAGTGTGATTATGTATAAATGTATGAATGTGTCTGTGTGAGTGTGATTATGTATAAATGTATGAATGTGTGTGTGTAGTTATGAAGGTGTGTGTGTGAGTGTGATTATGTATGAATGTATGAATGTGTGTGTGTATGAATGTGTGTGTGTGAGTGTGATTATGTATGAATGTATGAATGTGTGTGTGTGAGTGTGATTATGTATGAATGTATGAATGTGTGTGTGTAGTTATGAGTGTGTGAGTGTGATTATGTGTGAATGTATGAATGTGTGTGTGTAGTTATGAATGTGTGTGTGTGAGTGTGATTATGTATAAATGTATGAATGTGTGTGTGTAGTTATGAATGTGTGTGTGTGAGTGTGATTATGTATGAATGTATGAATGTGTGTGTGTAGTTATGAATGTGTGTGTGTGAGTGTGATTATGTATGAATGTATGAATGTGTGTGTGTAGTTATGAAGGTGTGTGTGTGAGTGTGATTATGTATGAATGTATGAGTGTGTGTGTGTATGAATGTGTGTGTGTGAGTGTGATTATGTATGAATGTATGAGTGTGTGTGTGTATGAATGTGTGTGTGTGAGTGTGATTATGTATGAATGTATGAGTGTGTGTGTGTATGAATGTGTGTGTGTGAGTGTGATTATGTATGAATGTGTGTGTGTAGTTATGAATGTGTGTGTGTGAGTGTGATTATGTATGAATGTATGAATTTGTGTGTGTAGTTATGAACGTGTGTGTGTGAGTGTGATTATGTATGAATGTATGAATGTGTGTGTGTAGTTATGAATGTGTGTGTGTGAGTGTGATTATGTATGAATGTATGAATGTGTGTGTGTATGAATGTGTGTGTGTGAGTGTGATTATGTATGAATGTATGAATGTGTGTGTGTATGAATGTGTGTGTGTGAGTGTGATTATGTATAAATGTATGAATGTGTGTGTGTAGTTATGAATGTGTGTGTGTGAGTGTGATTATGTATGAATGTATGAATGTGTGTGTGTATGAATGTGTGTGTGTGAGTGTGATTATGTATGAATGTGTGTGTGTATGAATGTGTGTGAGTGTGATTATGTATAAATGTATGAATGTGTGTGTGTATGAATGTGTGTGTGTGAGTGTGATTATGTATGAATGTATGAGTGTGTGTGTGTAGTTATGAATGTGTGTGTGTGAGTGTGATTATGTATGAATGTGTGTGTGTAGTTATGAATGTGTGTGTGTGAGTGTGATTATGTATGAATGTATGAATGTGTGTGTGTATGAATGTGTGTGTGTGAGTGTGATTATGTATGAATGTATGAATGTGTGTGTGTGAGTGTGATTATGTATAAATGTATGAGTGTGTGTAGTTATGAATGTATGAGTGTGTGTATGTATGAATGTGTGTGTGTGAGTGTGATTATGTATGAATGTATGAATGTGTGTGTGTAGTTATGAAGGTGTGTGTGTGAGTGTGATTATGTATAAATGTATGAATGTGTGTGTGTATGAATGTGTGTGTGTGAGTGTGATTATGTATAAATGTATGAGTGTGTGTGTGTATGAATGTGTGTGTGTGAGTGTGATTATGTATGAATGTATGAATGTGTGTGTGTAGTTATGAATGTGTGTGTGTGAGTGTGATTATGTATGAATGTATGAATGTGTGCGTGTGTATGAATGTGTGTGTGTGAGTGTGATTATGTATGAATGTATGAATGTGTGTGTGTATGAATGTGTGTCTGTGAGTGTGATTATGTATGAATGTATGAATGTGTGTGTGTAGTTATGAATGTGTGTGTGTGTGAGTGTGATTATGTATGAATGTATGAATGTGTGTGTGTAGTTATGAAGGTGTGTGTGTGAGTGTGATTATGTATAAATGTATGAATGTTTGTGTGTATGAATGTGTGTGTGTGAGTGTGATTATGTATGAATGTATGAATGTGTGTGTGTATGAATGTGTGTGTGTGAGTGTGATTATGTATGAATGTATGAATGTGTGTGTGTATGAATGTGTGTGTGTGTGAGTGTGATTAAGTATGATTGTATGAATGTGTGTGTTTAGTTATGAAGGTGTGTGTGTGAGTGTGATTATGTATAAATGTATGAATGTGTGTGTGTATGAATGTGTGTGTGTGAGTGTGATTATGTATGAATGTATGAGTGTGTGTGTGTATGAATGTGTGTGTGTGTGAGTGTGATTATGTATGAATGTATGAATGTGTGTGTGTAGTTATGAAGGTGTGTGTGTGTGTGTGATTATGTATAAATGTATGAATGTGTGTGTGTATGAATGTGTGTGTGTGAGTGTGATTATGTATGAATGTATGAGTGTGTGTGTGTATGAATGTGTGTGTGTGAGTGTGATTATGTATGAATGTATGAATGTGTGTGTGTAGTTATGAATGTGTGTGTGTGAGTGTGATTATGTATGAATGTATGAATGTGTGTGTGTAGTTATGAATGTGTGTGTGTGAGTGTGATTATGTATGAATGTATGAATGTGTGTGTGTAGTTATGAATGTGTGTGTGTGAGTGTGATTATGTATGAATGTATGAGTATGTGTGTATGAATGTGTGTGTGTGAGTGTGATTATGTATGAATGTGTGTGTGTAGTTATGAATGTGTGTGTGTTAGTGTGATTATGTATGAATGTATGAGTGTGTGTGTGTAGTTATGAATGTGTGTGTGTGAGTGTGATTATGTATGAATGTGTGTGTGTAGTTATGAATGTGTGTGTGTGAGTGTGATTATGTATGAATGTATGAGTGTGTGTGTGTAGTTATGAATGTGTGTGTGTGAGTGTGATTATGTATGAATGTATGAATGTGTGTGTGTAGTTATGAATGTGTGTGTGTGAGTGTGATTATGTATGAATGTATGAATGTGTGTGTGTAGTTATGAATGTGTGTGTGTGAGTGTGATTATGTATAAATGTATGAATGTGTGTGTGTATGAATGTGTGTGTGTGAGTGTGATTATGTATAAATGTATGAATGTGTGTGTGTGAGTGTGATTATGTATGAATGTGTGTAGTTATGAATGTGTGTGTGTGAGTGTGATTATGTATAAATGTATGAATGTGTGTGTGTAGTTATGAATGTGTGTGTGTGAGTGTGATTATGTATGAATGTATGAATGTGTGTGTGTAGTTATGAATGTGTGTGTGTGAGTGTGATTATGTATGAATGTATGAATGTGTGTGTGTGAGTGTGATTATGTATGAATGTGTGTGTGTAGTTATGAATGTGTGTGTGTGAGTGTGATTATGTATGAATGTATGAATGTGTGTGTGTATGAATGTGTGTGTGTGAGTGTGATTATGTATGAATGTATGAGTGTGTGTGTGAGTGTGATTATGTATGAATGTATGAGTGTGTGCGTGTAGTTATGAATGTGTGTGTGTGAGTGTGATTATGTATGAATGTATGAATGTGTGTGTGTAGTTATGAATGTGTGTGTGTGAGTGTGATTATGTATGAATGTATGAATGTGTGTGTGTGAGTGTGATTATGTATGAATGTTGTGTGTGTGTAGTTATGAATGTGTGTGTGTGAGTGTGATTATGTATGAATGTATGAATGTGTGTGTGTAGTTATGAATGTGTGTGTGTGAGTGTGATTATGTATGAATGTATGAGTGTGTGTGTGAGTGTGATTATGTATGAATGTATGAGTGTGTGCGTGTAGTTATGAATGTGTGTGTGAGTGTGATTATGTATAAATGTATGAATGTGTGTGTGTAGTTATGAATGTGTGTGTGTGAGTGTGATTATGTATAAATGTATGAATGTGTGTGTGTAGTTATGAAGGTGTGTGTGTGAGTGTGATTATGTATAAATGTATGAATGTGTGTGTGTGAGTGTGATTATGTATAAAAGTATGAATGTGTGTGTGTAGTTATATGAAGGTGTGTGTGTGAGTGTGATTATGTATGAATGTATGAATGTGTGTGTGTATGAATGTGTGTGTGTGAGTGTGATTATGTATGAATGTATGAATGTGTGTGTGTGAGTGTGATTATGTATGAATGTATGAATGTGTGTGTGTAGTTATGAATGTGTGTGTGTGAGTGTGATTATGTATGAATGTATGAATGTGTGTGTGTAGTTATGAATGTGTGTGAGTGTGATTATGTATAAATGTATGAATGTGTGTGTGTAGTTATGAATGTGTGTGTGTGAGTGTGATTATGTATGAATGTGTGTGTGTAGTTATGAATGTGTGTGTGTGAGTGTGATTATGTATGAATGTATGAATGCGTGTGTGTAGTTATGAAGGTGTGTGTGTGAGTGTGATTATGTATGAATGTATGAGTGTGTGTGTGTATGAATGTGTGTGTGTGAGTGTGATTATGTATGAATGTATGAGTGTGTGTGTGTATGAATGTGTGTGTGTGAGTGTGATTATGTATAAATGTATGAATGTGTGTGTGTAGTTATGAATGTGCGTGTGTGTGTGATTATGTATAATGTATGAATGTGTGTGTGTATGAATGTGTGTGTGTGAGTGTGATTATGTATGAATGTATGAATGTGTGTGTGTAGTTATGAGGTGAGGTGTGTGTGAGTGTGATTATGTATGAAAGTATGAATGTGTGTGTGTAGTTATGAATGTGTGTGTGTGAGTGTGATTATGTATGAATGTATGAATGTGTGTGTGTAGTTATGAAGGTGTGTGTGTGAGTGTGATTATGTATAAATGTATGAATGTGTGTGTGTATGAATGTGTGTGTGTGAGTGTGATTATGTATGAATGTGTGTGTGTATGTATGAATGTGTGTGTGTGAGTGTGATTATGTATAAATGTATGAATGTGTGTGTGTAGTTATGAATGTGTGTGTGTGAGTGTGATTATGTATAAATGTATGAATGTGTGTGTGTAGTGTATGAATGTGTGTGTGTGAGTGTGATTATGTATGAATGTATGAATGTGTGTGTGTAGTTATGAATGTGTGTGTGTGAGTGTGATTATGTATGAATGTATGAGTGTGTGTGTGTAGTTATGAATGTGTGTGTGTGAGTGTGATTATGTATGAATGTGTGTGTGTATGAATGTGTGTGTGTGAGTGTGATTATGTATGAATGTATGAGTGTGTGTGTGAGTGTGATTATGTATGAATGTATGAATGTGTGTGTGTAGTATGAATGTGCGTGTGTGTGTGATTATGTATAAATGTATGAATGTGTGTGTGTATGAATGTGTGTGTGTGAGTGTGATTATGTATGAATGTATGAATGTGTGTGTGTAGTTATGAAGGTGAGTGTGTGAGTGTGATTATGTATGAAGTATGAATGTGTGTGTGTAGTTATGAATGTGTGTGTGTGAGTGTGATTATGTATGAATGTATGAATGTGTGTGTGTAGTTATGAAGGTGTGTGTGTGAGTGTGATTATGTATAAATGTATGAATGTGTGTGTGTATGAATGTGTGTGTGTGAGTGTGATTATGTATGAATGTGTGTGTGTATGTATGAATGTGTGTGTGTGAGTGTGATTATGTATGAATGTGTGTGTGTATGTATGAATGTGTGTGTGTGAGTGTGATTATGTATAAATGTATGAATGTGTGTGTGTAGTTATGAATGTGTGTGTGTGAGTGTGATTATGTATGAATGTATGAATGTGTGTGTGTAGTTATGAATGTGTGTGTGTGAGTGTGATTATGTATGAATGTATGAGTGTGTGTGTGTAGTTATGAATGTGTGTGTGTGAGTGTGATTATGTATGAATGTGTGTGTGTATGAATGTGTGTGTGTGAGTGTGATTATGTATGAATGTATGAGTGTGTGTGTGAGTGTGATTATGTATGAATGTATGAGTGTGTGTGTGTAGTTATGAATGTGTGTGTGTGAGTGTGATTATGTATGAATGTATGAATGTGTGTGTGTAGTTATGAATGTGTGTGTGTGAGTGTGATTATGTATGAATGTATGAATGTGTGTGTGTGAGTGTGATTATGTATGAATGTGTGTGTGTAGTTATGAATGTGTGTGTGTGAGTGTGATTATGTATGAATGTATGAATGTGTGTGTGTAGTTATGAATGTGTGTGTGTGAGTGTGATTATGTATAAATGTATGAATGTGTGTGTGTAGTTATGATGTGTGTGTGTGAGTGTGATTATGTATGAATGTATGAATGTGTGTGTTGTGAGTGTGATTATGTATGAATGTGTGTGTGTAGTTATGAATGTGTGTGTGTGAGTGTGATTATGTATGAATGTATGAATGTGTGTGTGTAGTTATGAATGTGTGTGTGTGAGTGTGATTATGTATGAATGTATGAGTGTGTGTGTGAGTGTGATTATGTATGAATGTATGAGTGTGTGCGTGTAGTTATGAATGTGTGTGTGTGAGTGTGATTATGTATGAATGTATGAATGTGTGTGTGTAGTTATGAATGTGTGTGTGTGAGTGTGATTATGTATAAATGTATGAATGTGTGTGTGTAGTTATGAAGGTGTGTGTGTGAGTGTGATTATGTATAAATGTATGAATGTGTGTGTGTGAGTGTGATTATGTATAAAAGTATGAATGTGTGTGTGTAGTTATGAAGGTGTGTGTGTGAGTGTGATTATGTATGAATGTATGAATGTGTGTGTGTATGAATGTGTGTGTGTGAGTGTGATTATGTATGAATGTATGAATGTGTGTGTGTGTGAGTGTGATTATGTATGAATGTATGAATGTGTGTGTGTAGTTATGAATGTGTGTGTGTGAGTGTGATTATGTATGAATGTATGAATGTGTGTGTGTAGTTATGAATGTGTGTGTGTGTGAGTGTGATTATGTATAAATGTATGAATGTGTGTGTGTAGTTATGAATGTGTGTGTGTGAGTGTGATTATGTATGAATGTTGTGTGTGTAGTTATGAATGTGTGTGTGTGAGTGTGATTATGTATGAATGTATGAATGTGTGTGTGTAGTTATGAAGGTGTGTGTGTGAGTGTGATTATGTATGAATGTATGAGTGTGTGTGTGTATGAATGTGTGTGTGTGAGTGTGATTATGTATGAATGTATGAGTGTGTGTGTGTATGAATGTGTGTGTGTGAGTGTGATTATGTATAAATGTATGAATGTGTGTGTGTAGTTATGAATGTGCGTGTGTGTGTGATTATGTATAAATGTATGAATGTGTGTGTGTATGAATGTGTGTGTGTGAGTGTGATTATGTATGAATGTATGAATGTGTGTGTGTAGTTATGAAGGTGAGTGTGTGAGTGTGATTATGTATGAAAGTATGAATGTGGGTGTGTAGTTATGAATGTGTGTGTGTGAGTTTGATTATGTATGAATGTATGAATGTGTGTGTGTAGTATGAAGGTGTGTGTGTGAGTGTGATTATGTATAAATGTATGAATGTGTGTGTGTATGAATGTCGTGTGTGTGAGTGTGATTATGTATGAATGTGTGTGTGTATGTATGAATGTGTGTGTGTGAGTGTGATTATGTATAAATGTATGAATGTGTGTGTGTAGTTATGAATGTGTGTGTGTGAGTGTGATTATGTATGAATGTATGAGTGTGTGTGTGTAGTTATGAATGTGTGTGTGTGAGTGTGATTATGTATGAATGTGTGTGTGTGTGTAGTATGATGTGTGTGTGTGAGTGTGATTATGTATGAATGTATGATGTGTGTGTGTGAGTGTGATTATGTATGAATGTATGAGTGTGTGTGTGTAGTTATGAATGTGTGTGTGTGAGTGTGATTATGTATGAATGTATGAATGGTGTGTGTAGTATGAATGTGTGTGTGTGAGTGTGATTATGTATGAATGTATGAATGTGTGTGTGTGAGTGTGATTATGTATGAATGTGTGTGTGTAGTTATGAATGTGTGTGTGTGAGTGTGATTATGTATGAATGTATGAATGTGTGTGTGTAGTTATGAATGTGTGTGTGTGAGTGTGATTATGTATAAATGTATGAATGTGTGTGTGTAGTTATGAAGGTGTGTGTGTGAGTGTGATTATGTATAAATGTATGAATGTGTGTGTGTGAGTGTGATTATGTATAATGTATGAATGTGTGTGTGTAGTTATGAAGGTGTGTGTGTGAGTGTGATTATGTATGAATGTATGAATGTGTGTGTGTATGAATGTGTGTGTGTGAGTGTGATTATGTATGAATGTATGAATGTGTGTGTGTGAGTGTGATTATGTATGAATGTATGAATGTGTGTGTGTAGTTATGAATGTGTGTGTGTGAGTGTGATTATGTATGAATGTATGAATGTGTGTGTGTAGTTATGAATGTGTGTGTGTGAGTGTGATTATGTATAAATGTATGAATGTGTGTGTGTAGTTATGAATGTGTGTGTGTGAGTGTGATTATGTATGAATGTATGAATGTGTGTGTGTAGTTATGAATGTGTGTGTGTGAGTGTGATTATGTATGAATGTATGAATGTGTGTGTGTAGTTATGAAGGTGTGTGTGTGAGTGTGATTATGTATGAATGTATGAGTGTGTGTGTGTATGAATGTGTGTGTGTGAGTGTGATTATGTATGAATGTATGAGTGTGTGTGTGTATGAATGTGTGTGTGTGAGTGTGATTATGTATAAATGTATGAATGTGTGTGTGTAGTTATGAATGTGTGTGTGTGAGTGTGATTATGTATAAATGTATGAATGTGTGTGTGTGTGAGTGTGATTATGTATGAATGTATGAATGTGTGTGTGTAGTTATGAAGGTGTGTGTGTGAGTGTGATTATGTATGAATGTATGAGTGTGTGTGTGTAGTTATGAATGTGTGTGTGTGAGTGTGATTATGTATGAATGTATGAATGTGTGTGTGTAGTTATGAATGTGTGTGTGTGAGTGTGATTTTGTATGAATGTATGAATGTGTGTGTGTAGTTATGAAGGTGTGTGTGTGAGTGTGATTATGTATAAATGTATGAATGTGTGTGTGTATGAATGTGTGTGTGTGAGTGTGATTATGTATGAATGTGTGTGTGTATGTATGAATGTGTGTGTGTGAGTGTGATTATGTATAAATGTATGAATGTGTGTGTGTAGTTATGAATGTGTGTGTGTGAGTGTGATTATGTATGAATGTATGAGTGTGTGTGTGTAGTTATGAATGTGTGTGTGTGAGTGTGATTATGTATGAATGTGTGTGTGTATGAATGTGTGTGTGTGAGTGTGATTATGTATGAATGTATGAGTGTGTGTGTGAGTGTGATTATGTATGAATGTATGAGTGTGTGTGTGTAGTTATGAATGTGTGTGTGTGAGTGTGATTATGTATGAATGTATGAATGTGTGTGTGTAGTTATGAATGTGTGTGTGTGAGTGTGATTATGTATGAATGTATGAATGTGTGTGTGTAGTTATGAATGTGTGTGTGTGAGTGTGATTATGTATAAATGTATGAATGTGTGTGTGTAGTTATGAAGGTGTGTGTGTGAGTGTGATTATGTATAAATGTATGAATGTGTGTGTGTGAGTGTGATTATGTATAAATGTATGAATGTGTGTGTGTAGTTATGAAGGTGTGTGTGTGAGTGTGATTATGTATGAATGTATGAATGTGTGTGTGTATGAATGTGTGTGTGTGAGTGTGATTATGTATGAATGTATGAATGTGTGTGTGTGAGTGTGATTATGTATGAATGTATGAATGTGTGTGTGTAGTTATGAATGTGTGTGTGTGAGTGTGATTATGTATGAATGTATGAATGTGTGTGTGTAGTTATGAATGTGTGTGTGTGAGTGTGATTATGTATAAATGTATGAATGTGTGTGTGTAGTTATGAATGTGTGTGTGTGAGTGTGATTATGTATGAATGTATGAATGTGTGTGTGTAGTTATGAATGTGTGTGTGTGAGTGTGATTATGTATGAATGTATGAATGTGTGTGTGTAGTTATGAAGGTGTGTGTGTGAGTGTGATTATGTATGAATGTATGAGTGTGTGTGTGTATGAATGTGTGTGTGTGAGTGTGATTATGTATGAATGTATGAGTGTGTGTGTGTATGAATGTGTGTGTGTGAGTGTGATTATGTATAAATGTATGAATGTGTGTGTGTAGTTATGAATGTGTGTGTGTGAGTGTGATTATGTATAAATGTATGAATGTGTGTGTGTGTGAGTGTGATTATGTATGAATGTATGAATGTGTGTGTGTAGTTATGAAGGTGTGTGTGTGAGTGTGATTATGTATGAATGTATGAGTGTGTGTGTGTAGTTATGAATGTGTGTGTGTGAGTGTGATTATGTATGAATGTATGAATTTGTGTGTGTAGTTATGAACGTGTGTGTGTGAGTGTGATTATGTATGAATGTATGAATGTGTGTGTGTAGTTATGAATGTGTGTGTGTGAGTGTGATTATGTATGAATGTATGAATGTGTGTGTGTATGAATGTGTGTGTGTGAGTGTGATTATGTATAAATGTATGAATGTGTGTGTGTAGTTATGAATGTGTGTGTGTGAGTGTGATTATGTATGAATGTATGAATGTGTGTGTGTATGAATGTGTGTGTGTGAGTGTGATTATGTATGAATGTGTGTGTGTATGAATGTGTGTGTGTGAGTGTGATTATGTATAAATGTATGAATGTGTGTGTGTATGAATGTGTGTGTGTGAGTGTGATTATGTATGAATGTATGAGTGTGTGTGTGTAGTTATGAATGTGTGTGTGTGAGTGTGATTATGTATGAATGTATGAATGTGTGTGTGTAGTTATGAATGTGTGTGTGTGAGTGTGATTATGTATGAATGTATGAATGTGTGTGTGTATGAATGTGTGTGTGTGAGTGTGATTATGTATGAATGTATGAATGTGTGTGTGAGTGTGATTATGTATAAATGTATGAGTGTGTGTGTGTAGTTATGAATGTATGAGTGTGTGTATGTATGAATGTGTGTGTGTGAGTGTGATTATGTATGAATGTATGAATGTGTGTGTGTAGTTATGAATGTGTGTGTGTGAGTGTGATTATGTATAAATGTATGAATGTGTGTGTGTATGAATGTGTGTGTGTGAGTGTGATTATGTATAAATGTATGAGTGTGTGTGTGTATGAATGTGTGTGTGTGAGTGTGATTATGTATGAATGTATGAATGTGTGTGTGTAGTTATGAATGTGTGTGTGTGAGTGTGATTATGTATGAATGTATGAATGTGTGTGTGTGTATGAATGTGTGTGTGTGAGTGTGATTATGTATGAATGTATGAATGTGTGTGTGTACGAATGTGTGTGTGTGAGTGTGATTATGTATGAATGTATGAATGTGTGTGTGTAGTTATGACTGTGTGTGTGTGAGTGTGATTATGTATGAATGTATGAATGTGTGTGTTTAGTTATGAAGGTGTGTGTGTGAGTGTGATTATGTATAAATGTATGAATGTTTGTGTGTATGAATGTGTGTGTGTGAGTGTGATTATGTATGAATGTATGAATGTGTGTGTGTATGAATGTGTGTGTGTGAGTGTGATTATGTATGAATGTATGAATGTGTGTGTGTATGAATGTGTGTGTGTGTGAGTGTGATTATGTATGAATGTATGAATGTGTGTGTGTAGTTATGAAGGTGTGTGTGTCAGTGTGATTATGTATAAATGTATGAATGTGTGTGTGTATGAATGTGTGTGTGTGAGTGTGATTATGTATGAATGTATGAGTGTGTGTGTGTATGAATGTGTGTGTGTGTGAGTGTGATTATGTATGAATGTATGAATGTGTGTGTGTAGTTATGAAGGTGTGTGTGTGAGTGTGATTATGTATAAATGTATGAATGTGTGTGTGTATGAATGTGTGTGTGTGAGTGTGATTATGTATGAATGTATGAGTGTGTGTGTGTATGAATGTGTGTGTGTGAGTGTGATTATGTATGAATGTATGAATGTGTGTGTGTAGTTATGAATGTGTGTGTGTGAGTGTGATTATGTATGAATGTATGAATGTGTGTGTGTAGTTATGAATGTGTGTGTGTGAGTGTGATTATGTATGAATGTATGAATGTGTGTGTGTAGTTATGAATGTGTGTGTGTGAGTGTGATTATGTATGAATGTATGAGTGCGTGTGTGTATGAATGTGTGTGTGTGAGTGTGGTTATGTATGAATGTGTGTGTGTAGTTATGAATGTGTGTGTGTGAGTGTGATTATGTATGAATGTATGAGTGTGTGTGTGTAGTTATGAATGTGTGTGTGTGAGTGTGATTATGTATGAATGTGTGTGTGTAGTTATGAATGTGTGCGTGTGAGTGTGATTATGTATGAATGTATGAGTGTGTGTGTGTAGTTATGTATGAGTGTGTGTGTGTAGTTATGAATGTGTGTGTGTGAGTGTGATTATGTATGAATGTATGAATGTGTGTGTGTAGTTATGAATGTGTGTGTGTGAGTGTGATTATGTATGAATGTATGAATGTGTGTGTGTAGTTATGAATGTGTGTGCGTGAGTGTGATTATGTATAAATGTATGAATGTGTGTGTGTATGAATGTGTGTGTGTGAGTGTGATTATGTATGAATGTGTGTGTGTATGTATGAATGTGTGTGTGTGAGTGTGATTATGTATAAATGTATGAATGTGTGTGTGTAGTTATGAATGTGTGTGTGTGAGTGTGATTATGTATGAATGTATGAATGTGTGTGTGTATGAATGTGTGTGTGTGAGTGTGATTATGTATGAATGTATGAGTGTGTGTGTGAGTGTGATTATGTATGAATGTATGAGTGTGTGCGTGTAGTTATGAATGTGTGTGTGTGAGTGTGATTATGTATGAATGTATGAATGTGTGTGTGTAGTTATGAATGTGTGTGTGTGAGTGTGATTATGTATGAATGTATGAATGTGTGTGTGTATGAATGTGTGTGTGTGAGTGTGATTATGTATGAATGTATGAGTGTGTGTGTGAGTGTGATTATGTATGAATGTATGAGTGTGTGCGTGTAGTTATGAATGTGTGTGTGTGAGTGTGATTATGTATGAATGTATGAATGTGTGTGTGTAGTTATGAATGTGTGTGTGTGAGTGAGATTATGTATGAATGTATGAATGTGTGTGTGTGAGTGTGGTTATGTATGAATATGTGTGTGTAGTTATGAATGTGTGAGTGTGATTATGTATGAATGTATGAATGTGTGTGTGTAGTTATGAATGTGTGTGTGTGAGTGTGATTATGTATAAATGTATGAATGTGTGTGTGTAGTTATGAAGGTGTGTGTGTGAGTGTGATTATGTATAAATGTATGAATGTGTGTGTGTGAGTGTGATTATGTATAAATGCATGAATGTGTGTGTGTAGTTATGAAGGTGTGTGTGTGAGTGTGATTATGTATGAATGTATGAATGTGTGTGTGTATGAATGTGTGTGTGTGAGTGTGATTATGTATGAATGTATGAGTGTGTGTGTGTATGAATGTGTGTGTGTGAGTGTGATTATGTATGAATGTATGAATGTGTGTGTGTAGTTATGAATGTGTGTGTGTGAGTGTGATTATGTATGAATGTATGAATGTGTGTGTGTAGTTATGAATGTGTGTGTGTGAGTGTGATTATGTATGAATGTATGAATGTGTGTGTGTAGTTATGAATGTGTGTGTGTGAGTGTGATTATGTATGAATGTATGAGTGTGTGCGTGTAGTTATGAATGTGTGTGTGTGAGTGTGATTATGTATGAATGTATGAATGTGTGTGTGTAGTTATGAATGTGTGTGTGTGAGTGTGATTATGTATGAATGTATGAATGTGTGTGTGTATGAATGTGTGTGTGTGAGTGTGATTATGTATGAATGTATGAGTGTGTGTGTGAGTGTGATTATGTATGAATGTATGAGTGTGTGCGTGTAGTTATGAATGTGTGTGTGTGAGTGTGATTATGTATGAATGTATGAATGTGTGTGTGTAGTTATGAATGTGTGTGTGTGAGTGTGATTATGTATGAATGTATGAATGTGTGTGTGTGAGTGTGGTTATGTATGAATATGTGTGTGTAGTTATGAATGTGTGAGTGTGATTATGTATGAATGTGTGTGTGTAGTTATGAATGTGTGTGTGTGAGTGTGATTATGTATAAATGTATGAATGTGTGTGTGTAGTTATGAAGGTGTGTGTGTGAGTGTGATTATGTATAAATGTATGAATGTGTGTGTGTGAGTGTGATTATGTATAAATGCATGAATGTGTGTGTGTAGTTATGAAGGTGTGTGTGTGAGTGTGATTATGTATGAATGTATGAATGTGTGTGTGTATGAATGTGTGTGTGTGAGTGTGATTATGTATGAATGTATGAATGTGTGTGTGTGAGTGTGATTATGTATGAATGTATGAATGTGTGTGTGTAGTTATGAATGTGTGTGTGTGAGTGTGATTATGTATGAATGTATGAATGTGTGTGTGTAGTTATGAATGTGTGTGTGTGAGTGTGATTATGTATAAATGTATGAATGTGTGTGTGTAGTTATGAAGGTGTGTGTGTGAGTGTGATTATGTATAAATGTATGAATGTGTGTGTGTGAGTGTGATTATGTATGAATGTATGAATGTGTGTGTGTAGTTATGAAGGTGTGTGTGTGAGTGTGATTATGTATGAATGTATGAGTGTGTGTGTGTATGAATGTGTGTGTGTGAGTGTGATTATGTATGAATGTATGAGTGTGTGTGTGTATGAATGTGTGTGTGTGAGTGTGATTATGTATAAATGTATGAATGTGTGTGTGTAGTTATGAATGTGTGTGTGTGAGTGTGATTATGTATAAATGTATGAATGTGTGTGTGTATGAATGTGTGTGTGTGAGTGTGATTATGTATGAATGTATGAATGTGTGTGTGTAGTTATGAAGGTGTGTGTGTGAGTGTGATTATGTATGAAAGTATGAATGTGTGTGTGTAGTTATGAATGTGTGTGTGTGAGTGTGATTATGTATGAATGTATGAATGTGTGTGTGTAGTTATGAAGGTGTGTGTGTGAGTGTGATTATGTATGAATGTATGAATGTGTGTGTGTATGAATGTGTGTGTGTGAGTGTGATTATGTATGAATGTGTGTGTGTATGTATGAATGTGTGTGTGTGAGTGTGATTATGTATAAATGTATGAATGTGTGTGTGTAGTTATGAATGTGTGTGTGTGAGTGTGATTATGTATGAATGTATGAGTGTGTGTGTGTAGTTATGAATGTGTGTGTGTGAGTGTGATTATGTATGAATGTTTGAATGTGTGTGTGTATGAATGTGTGTGTGTGAGTGTGATTATGTATGAATGTATGAGTGTGTGTGTGAGTGTGATTATGTATGAATGTATGAGTGTGTGTGTGTAGTTATGAATGTGTGTGTGTGAGTGTGATTATGTATGAATGTATGAATGTGTGTGTGTAGTTATGAATGTGTGTGTGTTAGTGTGATTATGTATGAATGTATGAATGTGTGTGTGTGAGTGTGATTATGTATGAATGTGTGTGTGTAGTTATGAATGTGTGTGTGTGAGTGTGATTATCTATGAATGTATGAATGTGTGTGTGTAGTTATGAATGTGTGTGTGTGAGTGTGATTATGTATAAATGTATGAATGTGTGTGTGTAGTTATGAAGGTGTGTGTGTGAGTGTGATTATGTATAAATGTATGAATGTGTGTGTGTGAGTGTGATTATGTATAAATATATAAATGTGTGTGTGTAGTTATGAAGGTGTGTGTGTGAGTGTGATTATGTATGAATATATGAAGGTGTGTGTGTATGAATGTGTGTGTGTGAGTGTGATTATGTATGAATGTATGAATGTGTGTGTGTGAGTGTGATTATGTATGAATGTATGAATGTGTGTGTGTAGTTATGAATGTGTGAGTGTGATTATGTATGAATGTATGAATGTGTGTGTGTAGTTATGAATGTGTGTGTGTGAGTGTGATTATGTATAAATGTATGAATGTGTGTGTGTAGTTATGAATGTGTGTGTGTGAGTGTGATTATGTATGAATGTATGAATGTGTGTGTGTAGTTATGAATGTGTGTGTGTGAGTGTGATTATGTATGAATGTATGAATGTGTGTGTGTAGTTATGAAGGTGTGTGTGTGAGTGTGATTATGTATAAATGTATGAATGTTTGTGTGTATGAATGTGTGTGTGTGAGTGTGATTATGTATGAATGTATGAATGTGTGTGTGTATGAATGTGTGTGTGTGAGTGTGATTATGTATGA
This sequence comes from Chiloscyllium punctatum, assembly GCF_047496795.1. NCBI lineage: Eukaryota > Metazoa > Chordata > Chondrichthyes > Orectolobiformes > Hemiscylliidae > Chiloscyllium > Chiloscyllium punctatum. Next base: position 121,488 of record NC_092759.1, read on the forward strand.
ATGTATGAATGTGTGTGTGTATGAATGTGTGTGTGTGTGAGTGTGATGTATGAAAGTATGAATGTGTGTGTGTAGTTATGAAGGTGTGTGTGTGAGTGTGATTATGTATAAATGTATGAATGTGTGTGTGTATGAATGTGTGTGTGTGAGTGTGATTATGTATGAATGTATGAGTGTGTGTGTGTATGAATGTGTGTGTGTGTGAGTGTGATTATGTATGAATGTATGAAAGTGTGTGTGTAGTTATGAATGTGTGTGTGTGAGTGTGATTATGTATGAATGTATGAATGTGTGTGTGTGAGTGTGATTATGTATGAATGTGTGTGTGTAGTTATGAATGTGTGTGTGTGAGTGTGATTATGTATAAATGTATGAATGTGTGTGTGTAGTTATGAATGTGTGTGTGTGAGTGTGATTATGTATAAATGTATGAATGTGTGTGTGTATGAATGTGTGTGTGTGAGTGTGATTATGTATAAATGTATGAATGTGTGTGTGTATGAATGTGTGTGTGTGAGTGTGATTATGTATGAATGTATGAATGTGTGTGTGTAGTTATGAAGGTGTGTGTGTGAGTGTGATTATGTATGAAAGTATGAATGTGTGTGTGTAGTTATGAATGTGTGTGTGTGAGTGTGATTATGTATGAATGTATGAATGTGTGTGTGTAGTTATGAAGGTGTGTGTGTGAGTGTGATTATGTATGAATGTATGAATGTGTGTGTGTAGTTATGAATGTGTGTGTGAGTGTGATTATGTATGAATGTGTGTGTGTATGTATGAATGTGTGTGTGTGAGTGTGATTATGTATGAATGTATGAATGTGTGTGTGTATGAATGTGTGTGTGTGAGTGTGATTATGTATGAATGTGTGTGTGTATGAATGTGTGTGTGTGAGTGTGATTATGTATAAATGTATGAATGTGTGTGTGTATGAATGTGTGTGTGTGAGTGTGATTATGTATGAATGTATGAGTGTGTGTGTGTAGTTATGAATGTGTGTGTGTGAGTGTGATTATGTATGAATGTATGAATGTGTGTGTGTAGTTATGAATGTGTGTGTGTGAGTGTGATTATGTATGAATGTATGAATGTGTGTGTGTATGAATGTGTGTGTGTGAGTGTGATTATGTATGAATGTATGAATGTGTGTGTGAGTGTGATTATGTATAAATGTATGAGTGTGTGTGTGTAGTTATGAATGTATGAGTGTGTGTATGTATGAATGTGTGTGTGTGAGTGTGATTATGTATGAATGTATGAATGTGTGTGTGTAGTTATGAATGTGTGTGTGTGAGTGTGATTATGTATAAATGTATGAATGTGTGTGTGTATGAATGTGTGTGTGTGAGTGTGATTATGTATAAATGTATGAGTGTGTGTGTGTATGAATGTGTGTGTGTGAGTGTGATTATGTATGAATGTATGAATGTGTGTGTGTAGTTATGAATGTGTGTGTGTGAGTGTGATTATGTATGAATGTATGAATGTGTGTGTGTGTATGAATGTGTGTGTGTGAGTGTGATTATGTATGAATGTATGAATGTGTGTGTGTACGAATGTGTGTGTGTGAGTGTGATTATGTATGAATGTATGAATGTGTGTGTGTAGTTATGACTGTGTGTGTGTGAGTGTGATTATGTATGAATGTATGAATGTGTGTGTTTAGTTATGAAGGTGTGTGTGTGAGTGTGATTATGTATAAATGTATGAATGTTTGTGTGTATGAATGTGGGTGGTGTGTTTTGATTATGTGTGTGTGTGTGTGTGTGAGTGTGATTATGTATGAATGTATGAATGTGTGTGTGTATGAATGTGTGTGTGTGTGAGTGTGATTATGTATGAATGTATGAATGTGTGTGTGTAGTTATGAAGGTGTGTGTGTCAGTGTGATTATGTATAAATGTATGAATGTGTGTGTGTATGAATGTGTGTGTGTGAGTGTGATTATGTATGAATGTATGAGTGTGTGTGTGTATGAATGTGTGTGTGTGTGAGTGTGATTATGTATGAATGTATGAATGTGTGTGTGTAGTTATGAAGGTGTGTGTGTGAGTGTGATTATGTATAAATGTATGAATGTGTGTGTGTATGAATGTGTGTGTGTGAGTGTGATTATGTATGAATGTATGAGTGTGTGTGTGTATGAATGTGTGTGTGTGAGTGTGATTATGTATGAATGTATGAATGTGTGTGTGTAGTTATGAATGTGTGTGTGTGAGTGTGATTATGTATGAATGTATGAATGTGTGTGTGTAGTTATGAATGTGTGTGTGTGAGTGTGATTATGTATGAATGTATGAATGTGTGTGTGTAGTTATGAATGTGTGTGTGTGAGTGTGATTATGTATGAATGTATGAGTGTGTGTGTGTATGAATGTGTGTGTGTGAGTGTGGTTATGTATGAATGTGTGTGTGTAGTTATGAATGTGTGTGTGTGAGTGTGATTATGTATGAATGTATGAGTGTGTGTGTGTAGTTATGAATGTGTGTGTGTGAGTGTGATTATGTATGAATGTGTGTGTGTAGTTATGAATGTGTGCGTGTGAGTGTGATTATGTATGAATGTATGAGTGTGTGTGTGTAGTTATGAATGTGTGTGTGTGAGTGTGATTATGTATGAATGTATGAATGTGTGTGTGTAGTTATGAATGTGTGTGTGTGAGTGTGATTATGTATGAATGTATGAATGTGTGTGTGTAGTTATGAATGTGTGTGCGTGAGTGTGATTATGTATAAATGTATGAATGTGTGTGTGTATGAATGTGTGTGTGTGAGTGTGATTATGTATGAATGTGTGTGTGTATGTATGAATGTGTGTGTGTGAGTGTGATTATGTATAAATGTATGAATGTGTGTGTGTAGTTATGAATGTGTGTGTGTGAGTGTGATTATGTATGAATGTATGAATGTGTGTGTGTATGAATGTGTGTGTGTGAGTGTGATTATGTATGAATGTATGAGTGTGTGTGTGAGTGTGATTATGTATGAATGTATGAGTGTGTGCGTGTAGTTATGAATGTGTGTGTGTGAGTGTGATTATGTATGAATGTATGAATGTGTGTGTGTAGTTATGAATGTGTGTGTGTGAGTGTGATTATGTATGAATGTATGAATGTGTGTGTGTATGAATGTGTGTGTGTGAGTGTGATTATGTATGAATGTATGAGTGTGTGTGTGAGTGTGATTATGTATGAATGTATGAGTGTGTGCGTGTAGTTATGAATGTGTGTGTGTGAGTGTGATTATGTATGAATGTATGAATGTGTGTGTGTAGTTATGAATGTGTGTGTGTGAGTGAGATTATGTATGAATGTATGAATGTGTGTGTGTGAGTGTGGTTATGTATGAATATGTGTGTGTAGTTATGAATGTGTGAGTGTGATTATGTATGAATGTATGAATGTGTGTGTGTAGTTATGAATGTGTGTGTGTGAGTGTGATTATGTATAAATGTATGAATGTGTGTGTGTAGTTATGAAGGTGTGTGTGTGAGTGTGATTATGTATAAATGTATGAATGTGTGTGTGTGAGTGTGATTATGTATAAATGCATGAATGTGTGTGTGTAGTTATGAAGGTGTGTGTGTGAGTGTGATTATGTATGAATGTATGAATGTGTGTGTGTATGAATGTGTGTGTGTGAGTGTGATTATGTATGAATGTATGAGTGTGTGTGTGTATGAATGTGTGTGTGTGAGTGTGATTATGTATGAATGTATGAATGTGTGTGTGTAGTTATGAATGTGTGTGTGTGAGTGTGATTATGTATGAATGTATGAATGTGTGTGTGTAGTTATGAATGTGTGTGTGTGAGTGTGATTATGTATGAATGTATGAATGTGTGTGTGTAGTTATGAATGTGTGTGTGTGAGTGTGATTATGTATGAATGTATGAGTGTGTGCGTGTAGTTATGAATGTGTGTGTGTGAGTGTGATTATGTATGAATGTATGAATGTGTGTGTGTAGTTATGAATGTGTGTGTGTGAGTGTGATTATGTATGAATGTATGAATGTGTGTGTGTATGAATGTGTGTGTGTGAGTGTGATTATGTATGAATGTATGAGTGTGTGTGTGAGTGTGATTATGTATGAATGTATGAGTGTGTGCGTGTAGTTATGAATGTGTGTGTGTGAGTGTGATTATGTATGAATGTATGAATGTGTGTGTGTAGTTATGAATGTGTGTGTGTGAGTGTGATTATGTATGAATGTATGAATGTGTGTGTGTGAGTGTGGTTATGTATGAATATGTGTGTGTAGTTATGAATGTGTGAGTGTGATTATGTATGAATGTATGAATGTGTGTGTGTAGTTATGAATGTGTGTGTGTGAGTGTGATTATGTATAAATGTATGAATGTGTGTGTGTAGTTATGAAGGTGTGTGTGTGAGTGTGATTATGTATAAATGTATGAATGTGTGTGTGTGAGTGTGATTATGTATAAATGCATGAATGTGTGTGTGTAGTTATGAAGGTGTGTGTGTGAGTGTGATTATGTATGAATGTATGAATGTGTGTGTGTATGAATGTGTGTGTGTGAGTGTGATTATGTATGAATGTATGAATGTGTGTGTGTGAGTGTGATTATGTATGAATGTATGAATGTGTGTGTGTAGTTATGAATGTGTGTGTGTGAGTGTGATTATGTATGAATGTATGAATGTGTGTGTGTAGTTATGAATGTGTGTGTGTGAGTGTGATTATGTATAAATGTATGAATGTGTGTGTGTAGTTATGAAGGTGTGTGTGTGAGTGTGATTATGTATAAATGTATGAATGTGTGTGTGTGAGTGTGATTATGTATGAATGTATGAATGTGTGTGTGTAGTTATGAAGGTGTGTGTGTGAGTGTGATTATGTATGAATGTATGAGTGTGTGTGTGTATGAATGTGTGTGTGTGAGTGTGATTATGTATGAATGTATGAGTGTGTGTGTGTATGAATGTGTGTGTGTGAGTGTGATTATGTATAAATGTATGAATGTGTGTGTGTAGTTATGAATGTGTGTGTGTGAGTGTGATTATGTATAAATGTATGAATGTGTGTGTGTATGAATGTGTGTGTGTGAGTGTGATTATGTATGAATGTATGAATGTGTGTGTGTAGTTATGAAGGTGTGTGTGTGAGTGTGATTATGTATGAAAGTATGAATGTGTGTGTGTAGTTATGAATGTGTGTGTGTGAGTGTGATTATGTATGAATGTATGAATGTGTGTGTGTAGTTATGAAGGTGTGTGTGTGAGTGTGATTATGTATGAATGTATGAATGTGTGTGTGTATGAATGTGTGTGTGTGAGTGTGATTATGTATGAATGTGTGTGTGTATGTATGAATGTGTGTGTGTGAGTGTGATTATGTATAAATGTATGAATGTGTGTGTGTAGTTATGAATGTGTGTGTGTGAGTGTGATTATGTATGAATGTATGAGTGTGTGTGTGTAGTTATGAATGTGTGTGTGTGAGTGTGATTATGTATGAATGTTTGAATGTGTGTGTGTATGAATGTGTGTGTGTGAGTGTGATTATGTATGAATGTATGAGTGTGTGTGTGAGTGTGATTATGTATGAATGTATGAGTGTGTGTGTGTAGTTATGAATGTGTGTGTGTAAGTGTGATTATGTATGAATGTATGAATGTGTGTGTGTAGTTATGAATGTGTGTGTGTTAGTGTGATTATGTATGAATGTATGAATGTGTGTGTGTGAGTGTGATTATGTATGAATGTGTGTGTGTAGTTATGAATGTGTGTGTGTGAGTGTGATTATGTATGAATGTATGAATGTGTGTGTGTAGTTATGAATGTGTGTGTGTGAGTGTGATTATGTATAAATGTATGAATGTGTGTGTGTAGTTATGAAGGTGTGTGTGTGAGTGTGATTATGTATAAATGTATGAATGTGTGTGTGTGAGTGTGATTATGTATAAATATATAAATGTGTGTGTGTAGTTATGAAGGTGTGTGTGTGAGTGTGATTATGTATGAATATATGAAGGTGTGTGTGTATGAATGTGTGTGTGTGAGTGTGATTATGTATGAATGTATGAATGTGTGTGTGTGAGTGTGATTATGTATGAATGTATGAATGTGTGTGTGTAGTTATGAATGTGTGAGTGTGATTATGTATGAATGTATGAATGTGTGTGTGTAGTTATGAATGTGTGTGTGTGAGTGTGATTATGTATAAATGTATGAATGTGTGTGTGTAGTTATGAATGTGTGTGTGTGAGTGTGATTATGTATGAATGTATGAATGTGTGTGTGTAGTTATGAATGTGTGTGTGTGAGTGTGATTATGTATGAATGTATGAATGTGTGTGTGTAGTTATGAAGGTGTGTGTGTGAGTGTGATTATGTATAAATGTATGAATGTTTGTGTGTATGAATGTGTGTGTGTGAGTGTGATTATGTATGAATGTATGAATGTGTGTGTGTATGAATGTGTGTGTGTGAGTGTGATTATGTATGAATGTATGAATGTGTGTGTGTATGAATGTGTGTGTGTGTGAGTGTGATGTATGAAAGTATGAATGTGTGTGTGTAGTTATGAAGGTGTGTGTGTGAGTGTGATTATGTATAAATGTATGAATGTGTGTGTGTATGAATGTGTGTGTGTGAGTGTGATTATGTATGAATGTATGAGTGTGTGTGTGTATGAATGTGTGTGTGTGTGAGTGTGATTATGTATGAATGTATGAAAGTGTGTGTAGTTATGAATGTGTGTGTGTGAGTGTGATTATGTATGAATGTATGAATGTGTGTGTGTGAGTGTGATTATGTATGAATGTGTGTGTGTAGTTATGAATGTGTGTGTGTGAGTGTGATTATGTATAAATGTATGAATGTGTGTGTGTAGTTATGAATGTGTGTGTGTGAGTGTGATTATGTATAAATGTATGAATGTGTGTGTGTATGAATGTGTGTGTGTGAGTGTGATTATGTATGAATGTATGAATGTGTGTGTGTAGTTATGAAGGTGTGTGTGTGAGTGTGATTATGTATGAAAGTATGAATGTGTGTGTGTAGTTATGAATGTGTGTGTGTGAGTGTGATTATGTATGAATGTATGAATGTGTGTGTGTAGTTATGAAGGTGTGTGTGTGAGTGTGATTATGTATGAATGTATGAATGTGTGTGTGTAGTTATGAATGTGTGTGTGAGTGTGATTATGTATGAATGTGTGTGTGTATGTATGAATGTGTGTGTGTGAGTGTGATTATGTATAAATGTATGAATGTGTGTGTGTAGTTATGAATGTGTGTGTGTGAGTGTGATTATGTATGAATGTATGAGTGTGTGTGTGTAGTTATGAATGTGTGTGTGTGAGTGTGATTATGTATGAATGTTTGAATGTGTGTGTGTATGAATGTGTGTGTGTGAGTGTGATTATGTATGAATGTATGAGTGTGTGTGTGAGTGTGATTATGTATGAATGTATGAGTGTGTGTGTGTAGTTATGAATGTGTGTGTGTGAGTGTGATTATGTATGAATGTATGAATGTGTGTGTGTAGTTATGAATGTGTGTGTGTGAGTGTGATTATGTATGAATGTATGAATGTGTGTGTGTGAGTGTGATTATGTATGAATGTGTGTGTGTAGTTATGAAGGTGTGTGTGTGAGTGTGATTATGTATGAATGTATGAATGTGTGTGTGTATGAATGTGTGTGTGTGAGTGTGATTATGTATGAATGTGTGTGTGTATGTATGAATGTGTGTGTGTGAGTGTGATTATGTATAAATGTATGAATGTGTGTGAGTAGTTATGAATGTGTGTGTGTGAGTGTGATTATGTATGAATGTATGAGTGTGTGTGTGTAGTTATGAATGTGTGTGTGTGAGTGTGATTATGTATGAATGTATGAATGTGTGTGTGTAGTTATGAATGTGTGTGTGTGAGTGTGATTATGTATGAATGTATGAATGTGTGTGTGTGAGTGTGATTATGTATGAATGTGTGTGTGTAGTTATGAATGTGTGTGTGTGAGTGTGATTATGTATGAATGTATGAATGTGTGTGTGTAGTTATGAATGTGTGTGTGTGAGTGTGATTATGTATAAATGTATGAATGTGTGTGTGTAGTTATGAAGGTGTGTGTGTGAGTGTGATTATGTATAAATGTATGAATGTGTGTGTGTGAGTGTGATTATGTATAAATATATAAATGTGTGTGTGTAGTTATGAAGGTGTGTGTGTGAGTGTGATTATGTATGAATATATGAATGTGTGTGTGTATGAATGTGTGTGTGTGAGTGTGATTATGTATGAATGTATGAATGTGTGTGTGTGAGTGTGATTATGTATGAATGTATGAATGTGTGTGTGTAGTTATGAATGTGTGAGTGTGATTATGTATGAATGTATGAATGTGTGTGTGTAGTTATGAATGTGTGTGTGTGAGTGTGATTATGTATAAATGTATGAATGTGTGTGTGTAGTTATGAATGTGTGTGTGTGAGTGTGATTATGTATGAATGTATGAATGTGTGTGTGTAGTTATGAATGTGTGTGTGTGAGTGTGATTATGTATGAATGTATGAATGTGTGTGTGTAGTTATGAAGGTGTGTGTGTGAGTGTGATTATGTATGAATGTATGAATGTGTGTGTGTATGATTGTGTGTGTGTGAGTGTGATTATGTATGAATGTATGAATGTCTGTGTGTATGAATGTGTGTGTGTGTGAGTGTGATTATGTATGAATGTATGAATGTGTGTGTGTAGTTATGAAGGTGTGTGTGTGAGTGTGATTATGTATAAATGTATGAATGTGTGTGTGTGAGTGTGATTATGTATGAATGTATGAGTGTGTGTGTGTATGAATGTGTGTGTGTGTGAGTGTGATTATGTATGAATGTATGAATGTGTGTGTGTAGTTATGAAGGTGTGTGTGTGAGTGTGATTATGTATAAATGTATGAATGTGTGTGTGTATGAATGTGTGTGTGTGAGTGTGATTATGTATGAATGTATGAGTGTGTGTGTGTATGAATGTGTGTGTGTGAGTGTGATTATGTATGAATGTATGAATGTGTGTGTGTAGTTATGAATGTGTGTGTGTGAGTGTGATTATGTATGAATGTATGAATGTGTGTGTGTAGTTATGAATGTGTGTGTGTGAGTGTGATTATGTATGAATGTATGAATGTGTGTGTGTAGTTATGAATGTGTGTGTGTGAGTGTGATTATGTATGAATGTATGAGTGTGTGTGTGTATGAATGTGTGTGTGTGAGTGTGATTATGTATGAATGTGTTTGTGTAGTTATGAATGTGTGTGTGTGAGTTTGATTATGTATGAATGTATGAGTGTGTGTGTGTAGTTATGAATGTGTGTGTGTGAGTGTGATTTTGTATGAATGTGTGTGTGTAGTTATGAATGTGTGTGTGTGAGTGTGATTATGTATGAATGTATGAATGTGTGTGTGTAGTTATGAATGTGTGTGTGAGTGTGATTATGTATGAATGTGTGTGTGTAGTTATGAATGTGTGTGTGTGAGTGTGATTATGTATGAATGTATGAATGTGTGTGTGTAGTTATGAATGTGTGTGTGTGAGTGTGATTATGTATGAATGTATGAATGTGTGTGTGTAGTTATGAATGTGTGTGTGTGAGTGTGATTATGTATAAATGTATGAATGTGTGTGTGTATGAATGTGTGTGTGTGAGTGTGATTATGTATGAATGTGTGTGTGTAGTTATGAATGTGTGTGTGTGAGTGTGATTATGTATAAATGTATGAATGTGTGTGTGTAGTTATGAATGTGTGTGTGTGAGTGTGATTATGTATGAATGTATGAGTGTGTGTGTGTAGTTATGAATGTGTGTGTGTGAGTGTGATTATGTATGAATGTATGAATGTGTGTGTGTGAGTGTGATTATGTATGAATGTATGAGTGTGTGTGTGAGTGTGATTATGTATAAATGTATGAATGTGTGTGTGTATGAATGTGTGTGTGTGAGTGTGATTATGTATGAATGTGTGTGTGTATGTATGAATGTGTGTGTGTGAGTGTGATTATGTATAAATGTATGAATGTGTGTGTGTAGTTATGAATGTGTGTGTGTGAGTGTGATTATGTATGAATGTATGAGTGTGTGTGTGTAGTTATGAATGTGTGTGTGTGAGTGTGATTATGTATGAATGTATGAATGTGTGTGTGTGAGTGTGATTATGTATGAATGTATGAGTGTGTGTGTGAGTGTGATTATGTATGAATGTATGAGTGTGTGCGTGTAGTTATGAATGTGTGTGTGTGAGTGTGATTATGTATGAATGTATGAATGTGTGTGTGTAGTTATGAATGTGTGTGTGTGAGTGTGATTATGTATGAATGTATGAATGTGTGTGTGTGAGTGTGGTTATGTATGAATGTGTGTGTGTAGTTATGAATGTGTGTGTGTGAGTGTGATTATGTATGAATGTATGAATGTGTGTGTGTAGTTATGAATGTGTATGTGTGAGTGTGATTATGTATAAATGTATGAATGTGTGTGTGTAGTTATGAAGGTGTGTGTGTGAGTGTGATTATGTATAAATGTATGAATGTGTGTGTGTGAGTGTGATTATGTATAAATGTATGAATGTGTGTGTGTAGTTATGAAGGTGTGTGTGTGAGTGTGATTATGTATGAATGTATGAATGTGTGTGTGTATGAATGTGTGTGTGTGAGTGTGATTATGTATGAATGTATGAATGTGTGTGTGAGTGTGATTATGTATGAATGTATGAATGTGTGTGTGTAGTTATGAATGTGTGTGTGTGAGTGTGATTATCTATGAATGTATGAATGTGTGTGTGTAGTTATGAATGTGTGTGTGTCAGTGTGATTATGTATTCATGTATGAATGTGTGTGTGTAGTTATGAATGTGTGTGTGTGAGTGTGATTATGTATGAATGCATGAATGTGTGTGTGTAGTTATGAATGTGTGTGTGTGAGTGTGATTATGTATGAATGTATGAATGTGTGTGTGTAGTTATGAAGGTGTGTGTGTGAGTGTGATTATGTATGAATGTATGAGTGTGTGTGTGTATGAATGTGTGTGTGTGAGTGTGATTATGTATGAATGTATGAGTGTGTGTGTGTGTATGAATGTGTGTGTGTGAGTGTGATTATGTATAAATGTATGAATGTGTGTGTGTAGTTATGAATGTGTGTGTGTGAGTGTGATTATGTATAAATGTATGAATGTGTGTGTGTATGAATGTGTGTGTGTGAGTGTGATTATGTATGAATGTATGAATGTGTGTGTGTAGTTATGAAGGTGTGTGTGTGAGTGTGATTATGTATGAAAGTATGAATGTGTGTGTGTAGTTATGAATGTGTGTGTGTGAGTGTGATTATGTATGAATGTATGAATGTGTGTGTGTAGTTATGAAGGTGTGTGTGTGAGTGTGATTATGTATAAATGTATGAATGTGTGTGTGTATGAATGTGTGTGTGTGAGTGTGATTATGTATGAATGTGTGTGTGTATGTATGAATGTGTGTGTGTGAGTGTGATTATGTATAAATGTATGAATGTGTGTGTGTAGTTATGAATGTGTGTCTGTGTGTGATTATGTATGAATGTATGAGTGTGTGTGTGTAGTTATGAATGTGTGTGTGTGAGTGTGATTATGTATGAATGTATGAATGTGTGTGTGTGAGTGTGATTATGTATAAATGTATGAATGTGTGTGTGTGTATGAATGTGTGTGTGTGAGTGTGATTATGTATGAGTGTGTGTGTGTATGAATGTGTGTGTGTGAGTGTGATTATGTATGAATGTATGAATGTGTGTGTGTGAGTGTGATTATGTATAAATGTATGAATGTGTGTGTGTGTATGAATGTGTGTGTGTGAGTGTGATTATGTATGAATGTATGAGTGTGTGTGTGTATGAATGTGTGTGTGTGAGTGTGATTATGTATGAATGTATGAGTGTGTGTGTGTATGAATGTGTGTGTGTGAGTGTGATTATGTATGAATGTATGAGTGTGTGTGTGTATGAATGTGTGTGTGTGAGTGTGATTATGTATGAATGTATGAATGTGTGTGTGTGAGTGTGATTATGTATGAATGTATGAGTGTGTGTGTGTATGAATGTGTGTGTGTGAGTGTGATTATGTATGAATGTATGAGTGTGTGTGTGTATGAATGTGTGTGTGTGAGTGTGATTATGTATGAATGTATGAGTGTGTGTGTGAGTGTGATTATGTATGAATGTATGAGTGTGTGTGTGTAGTTATGAATGTGTGTGTGTGAGTGTGATTATGTATGAATGTATGAATGTGTGTGTGTAGTTATGAATGTGTGTGTGTGAGTGTGATTATGTATGAATGTATGAATGTGTGTGTGTGAGTGTGATTATGTATGAATGTGTGTGTGTAGTTATGAATGTGTGTGTGTGAGTGTGATTATGTATGAATGTATGAATGTGTGTGTGTAGTTATGAATGTGTGTGTGTGAGTGTGATTATGTATAAATGTATGAATGTGTGTGTGTAGTTATGAATGTGTGTGTGTGAGTGTGATTATGTATAAATGTATGAATGTGTGTGTGTGAGTGTGATTATGTATAAATGTATGAATGTGTGTGTGTAGTTATGAAGGTGTGTGTGTGAGTGTGATTATGTATGAATATATGAATGTGTGTGTGTATGAATGTGTGTGTGTGAGTGTGATTATGTATGAATGTATGAATGTGTGTGTGTGAGTGTGATTATGTATGAATGTATGAATGTGTGTGTGTAGTTATGAATGTGTGTGTGTGAGTGTGATTATGTATGAATGTATGAATGTGTGTGTGTAGTTATGAATGTGTGTGTGTGAGTGTGATTATGTATAAATGTATGAATGTGTGTGTGTAGTTATGAATGTGTGTGTGTGAGTGTGATTATGTATGAATGTATGAATGTGTGTGTGTAGTTATGAATGTGTGTGTGTGAGTGTGATTATGTATGAATGTATGAATGTGTGTGTGTAGTTATGAAGGTGTGTGAGTGTGATTATGTATGAATGTATGAGTGTGTGTGTGTATGAATGTGTGTGTGTGAGTGTGATTATGTATGAATGTATGAGTGTGTGTGTGTATGAATGTGTGTGTGTGAGTGTGATTATGTATAAATGTATGAATGTGTGTGTGTAGTTATGAATGTGTGTGTGTGAGTGTGATTATGTATAAATGTATGAATGTGTGTGTGTATGAAGGTGTGTGTGTGAGTGTGATTATGTATAAATGTATG
>NC_092759.1:142212-168830 GCF_047496795.1 Chiloscyllium punctatum
CCTAAAGGTCACCCATCCCCAGACTCTAACAACACATTGAGTGAAAACAAATCTTTTCTCACCTTGCCTTTACTCTTTTCTTTTCAAATCCGTTGATAAATCAGTTCCCTCTCCTCCTCGATCTTTTCTGAGTTGACAATATCTAGCTCACTTTATAAACTTCTTTCAAAACCTTCCCTTCAAGATGAGCAGTCCCAACCACTCCAATTTCTCTCAATCACCGAAGTTCCAAGAACCATCCTCGTCAATCTCTCCTGCGCTCTCTCCACTGAGTTCACCTCCTCCTTACAGTGTGCTGTCCACAACTGTGTCCTGCACTGCAGTTTAGGTCTGACTGGGGTCTCACACAAGTTCAACATAACCTCCTGTACATCTAGCCCCTTCTCTCTGTCTCCAACATGTAGCCTTGCCCCAAGTTGGACACCTTTCCCATTCCTCCAATCCCTGCCTCTTTCACAGCTCGGGGCTCCACCGTTGGCACGTGTATCTTAGGGGTGGCACAGTGGCTCAGTGGTTAGCGCTGCTGCCTTACAGCACCAGGGTCCCAGGTTCGATTCCAACCTCAGGCAACTGTCTGTGTGGAGTTTGCACATTCTCCCCGTGTCTGTGCGGGTTTGCTCCGGTTTCCTCCCACAATCCAAAGATGTGCAGGTTAGGGTGAATTGGCCATGCTAAATTGTCCCATAGTGTTAGGTGCATTAGTCAGAGGGAAATGGGTCTGGGTGGGTTACTCTTCGGAGGGTCGGTGTGGACTGGTTGGGCCGAAGGGCCTGTTTCCACACTGTAGGGAATCTAATCTCATCTTTCAACCTGAAATTCCCTTGATAAACCTTTCACTTGCCTCCTCTTCTCCCATCCACCTCAGATTCTCCCTCTTTGTCTCTGCCTTTCACAATTTTATAGCTCTCTTGTGGCTCACTTTTTCGGAAGATGATCTCACTGAAAATGAAGAGATGTGTTTTGTTGAGTGAGGTGGTTGTAGCCTGTGACACATTGCTTTGATCTGGAATGTGTTATTCTGGAATTGGAAGAAAATATATTTGACATGCAAATACCATCTGTGGAGGGACGTGAGTGATATTTTAAAATAAAGAGTTCATTGCAGGAGGTGACAAAGGGTTTGGGTGGGTGGGATTGGCTCGGCTAAGATTTGTTGTCCATCTCTAGTTACCCTTGTGAAGGTGGTGTTGAGCGACCTTCTCGAATCGCTGCCGTCCATGTGCTGTACCGCCATCCACGCAAACAAATTTCAGGGTTTTGCTCCAGCGAAACAGAAGGAATGGCGATATATTTCCAAGTCAGGGCAGTGGGTTATTTGGAGGGCAGTACGCAGGAAATGGTGTTCCCATGTGTCTGCTGCCTTTGTCCTTCCAGAGGGTAAAGGTCACAGGTTTGGAAGGTGCTGCCGGGGGATCTTTGGTGTGTTTCTGCAGTGCGTCCTGTACACTGCTGCTACTGGGCGTCGGTGGTGGAGGGAGGGGATGTTTGTGGATGTGGTGCCAATTAAGCGGGGGGGCTGCTTTGTCCCTGGATGGGCTTCTTGAGTGTTGTTGGAGCTGCCCGCCCCCACCCATCCCAGGCAAGTGAGGAGTAATTCCCTCACACTCCTGACTCCTTGTCGATGATGGACAGGCTTTAGGGAGTCAGGAGGGGAGTTACTCGCTGCAGGATTCCAGGGAACATCAGGAATGATTTCCGATATGAAGGAAAATTGTGATCCTGAGCGTTAGTGGATGGGGACATGGGGTGACCCACAGTTGCAAGCTCTCCAGGCCACTCCTGAAGACTCCAGACTAATCTCCAGCCTATAGCTGGGAGCTAACAGGATAGGGAGGAAACGCAGGGCCACTTTGAAGGACCTGTGGATATCCATGGGTTCATT
Organism: Chiloscyllium punctatum; assembly: GCF_047496795.1. Lineage (NCBI taxonomy): Eukaryota > Metazoa > Chordata > Chondrichthyes > Orectolobiformes > Hemiscylliidae > Chiloscyllium > Chiloscyllium punctatum. The sequence continues at coordinate 144,095 of NC_092759.1, forward strand.
CATTCATTCAAGGTTGGCGGAGGGGGGGCAAAGAAGGGTCAAGTTTGGCTGACATCCAATTGAGTAACTGAGGAACCGCCAATTGGTTGGGAAGGTGGGTCATCATGGAGATGGAAGGCCAGGCAGCCAACAGGCAAAGGGGAATGGGAATTGTGGGGTGAGGTCATGTGATCAAACCTCCAAGGTGCCAACCACTGCCCCCCCAACCCCGAGAGAGTTGGCAACTGCCACCGTCCCTTGGCGGTTGCTCAGACTCACACACTTACATTTCACACACGTCAGAAGTGAGGCTTGTGTGCGATGCCTTCCAGAGTGGAACAGCTCATGAGATTGCACACCGCCCCCCCCCCCCCCCTTCCCCCGCAACTGGGGCACACAGGCCAGGCAGGGTGGGGGAGTTCCACAATTACGGAAGGCGGGGGGCGGGGGACACGTGAGGTGGGGTTGCGGGAGGGAAATTCAGTCTCACGCCTTCGGAAAGCAGAACTTGTGACTCACCTTCTACCGCCAGTACGGTGGGGGCAAGGCACAGGAAGATCCAAATGTCCATGTTCATGGGATTCCCAGGGGACTATCTGACCGTCCTGCTCACCCAGTTCAGCAGGAAGCTCACTGCACTGTTCCCGGTCGTGGTGACGGTAGGGAACCTTTGCACCGTGCACTGACCGACAAGCCATTGACCTGCCCGCCCCGGCCCAGATTCCTGCAAATCTTTCCTGTTCATGTACTTATCCAAAAGTCTTTTAAACATTGTAACAGTACCCACATCCACCACTTCCTCAGCAAGTTTACTCATCACATACAAACAACCTTCTCTTTAAAAAAAAGTCCCTAATGTCCTTTTTTTAAATCATTTTTCTCTCACCTTAACAATATGCCCCCCTAATCTTGAAATCCCCTCAGGGACTGACACCTGCCCTTCACCTTATCTACACCCCTCATGATCTTATAAACGTCGCCTCTCAACCTCCAAGTGAAAGAAGTCCCACCCTCTGTTCCCAGCAATATCCCCCAGAACCTATAGACATCCTTCCTATCCTGCACATCATGGGACAATTTAGCACAGCCAATCCACCCTAACCCACACATCTATGCACTGTGGGAGGAAACCCACACAGACACAGGGAAGATTGTACAAACTCCATACGGTCACCAGAGGCTGGAATCGAACCCAGGTCCCAGGCGCTATGAGGCAGCAGTGCTAACCACTGAGCCACCGTATCACTCAGTAATCAGTTGAGGGTGTGAGTGCCAATAAGTTTTATTTAAGGCAAGGTTACATTATTATTGAAGTGATTTCTGCTGTAAATGAAGTGTAACAGTGACATGTATATCCCTGGCATTATGCTCCTGTTACTCAGTGAGTTTTTACATTGATATGGAGGTGCCGGTGTTGGACTGGGGTGGACAAAGTTAAAAATCACACGACGCCAGGTTATAGTCCAACAGGTTTATTCGGAAGCACTAGCTTTCGGAGCGATGCTCCTTCATCAGGTGGTTGTGGAGCAGGATAATGAGACACAGAAATTGTCTTCCTGAGAATGTGACTGGAAAAAAGTTCTGGGATTTACATACTAATGAACCGAAACTTGCAACCCATTCTAAACGATGAAAGACTTAACAGCAATCCAGGTTTATTCAATACATCATAATAGTTGCATTACGCTGAGACCTTTTGCTATAAACGCTGTGTCTAATTATCCTGCTCCACAACCACCCGATGAAGGAGTGTCGCTCCGAAATCTAGTGCTTCCAGATAAACCTGTTGGACTATAACCTGGTGTTGGGGGATTTTTAAACTTTGCTTTAGGGGTGATAGATACAGGACAGGTGTCAGAGGCAGGTTCTTCACTTAGAGAGTATTAAGGGCGTGGAATGCCCTGCCTACAACAGTGGTGGACTCGCCAACGTTAAGGGCATTTAAATGGTCATTGGCTAAACATATGGATGGTATTGGAATAGTGTAGGTTAGATGGGCTTCAGATTGGTTTCACAGGTCGGTGCAACTTTCAGGGCTGAAGGGCCTGTACTGGGCTGGAATGTTCTATGTCGGCCTCTTGATGATCCGGAGGATCTGATCGAGTGGTCCACAGGTGCCAGTTTGCTGTTGCATTTGCCAGTAGAGATGATGCCGGGGCAAATTCAGACCCCCAGGGGCTTAATCGCGAACCTCACAGGCTTTGTCGGAGTTGACCGTCCACGACCGTCCAGGAGCTTGATCGGAAGAGGGCCTAGGGGCCTTCAACTGTGGCCCCAAGACACTGTCCGGTGGATGGCCGCTACTGGCCTCCTCCGTGACTCCCGGCTCCCCGAAGGGGCTGAGGGCAGGGTAGATCTGGCGAGGGGTGGGCACCAGCAGGCTGTACCTCACCAGTCGGATGCCAAGGCGTTTCCTGGCAAGACGCTTCATGGGCACGTATCCCCGGTGGTGGAAGTGGAGGGTGTAGAACAGGAGCAAACCACTCTCCAGCAGCAGAAGGAGGAACCAGAGGCCGTGCAGGAGGAAGAGAAGGAAGCAGCTCCATCTGAGCATGCTCAGTGCCTCAAGGAGGGCAAAAGATGGCGCCCAGCGGTTAGCAGCCACATCAGGACCGGGGCTCAGGAGCCATGTGGTGGTCTGCAGGCCTGCAGTGCTGAGAACTGTCAGGGTCGTGTATCCAGGAAGGCTAGTGGTGCACAGCTCTGATGGGTGCAGCTCAAGGAAGGACAGTCCCCTCATTGCAGGGGGGTCATTGCAAACAGTGTCTGTGGTGTTGAAGGTTCCTCCACTATTGAATTTATTCCTAGCCCTGATCCATTCCGTTAGGTACTGAATACTACAATCACAGAGCCACGGATTGTTAGACAGACACAAATACAGCATGGGGTGTCCCTCTAAGAAATCTGGAGGGATTGTTCTCAGCTGGTTATCCGAGACATCTAATGTTGTCAGACTTTTTAAGTTGTGCAGTGAGTTGCTGGGAAGATTCTCGATGTTGTTTGCAGACAGGGTTAAGTATTTGAGGTTCTCGAGAGGGTCAAAGATGTTGTCAGGGATAACCCGGATTGCGTTTCCGCTGAGACTCAGATCCTCCAGTGACACCAGGTCATCGAAAGCTCCCTCAGGAAGAGCCTGTATCTTATTGTGATCGAGGATGAGCTTTCTGAGATTCCGGAGGTTGCTGAAGTTGGGAATTCTGGTCAAGGAGTTTGCCGAGAGATCTAACTTTACTACCGGGAGAGGAAAATCCGAGTCAAAGTGTTGAATCATGTTGTTGGAAAAGTCAAGGTCACTGAGATTTGAGAAGATTTCAAATGAGCTTAAAGCCACCATGGTGAGATTGTTGTAGCTCAGTAAGAGGATCTCTGTGTCCAATGGGAGAGAACGAGGGACAGACACTAGGGAGCGATGACTACAGTTGATCCCTGGTTTACCTGCTAGATCAGTGTATCCAGCACAAGCCCCCAGAGATGGTGTTGTTATTAAGTGCCTGTGTGTAGTGGTGATTTGGGGTCGTTCTGTAACAGTGGATGTCTGAGGGACCATTTCGGGCGTTGTAACGATCCGACAGATTTGCTCAAAAGGGAAATCGATAATTGGCGTCCCAAACCATTCTGGTGGAGTTGAACAACCAACACTCTTTAAATCAGCCTCCTTTCTGCTGTTATAGATGTTACCATCATTGACCTGAATCCATTCAGTCAGGTGTTCCACAGTGTCACACTGACAGTGCCATGGATTATTGTAAAGGTAGATGTAGGGTGCAAACACATTCGGAAAATTCTGAGGAATTGATTGCAGGTTGTTGTTTGAGATATCAAATGTATCCAGAGTTTCCAGATCGTCCAGTGCATTTACACCAAAGTTCTCGATGTTGTTTGCAGACAGGGTTAAGTATCTGAGGTTCTTGAGAGGGTCAAAGATGTTGTCAGGGATAACCCGGATTGCGTTTCCGCTGAGACTCAGATCCTCCAGTGACACCAGGTCATCGAAAGCTCCCTCAGGAAGAGCCTGTATCTTATTGTGATCGAGGATGAGCTTTCTGAGATTCCGGAGGTTGCTGAAGTCGGGAATTCTGGTCAAGGAGTTTGCCGAGAGATCTAACTTTACTACCGGGAGAGGAAAATCCGAGTCAAAGTGTTGAATCATGTTGTTGGAAAGGTCAAGGTCACTGAGATTTGAGAAGATTTCAAATGAGCTTAAAGCCACCATGGTGAGATTGTTGTAGCTCAGTAAGAGGATCTCTGTGTCCAATGGGAGAGAACGAGGGACAGACACTAAGGAGCGATGACTACAGTTGATCCCTGGTTTACCTGCTAGATCAGTGTATCCAGCACAAGCCCCCAGAGGTGGTGTTGTTATTAAGTGCCTGTGTGTAGTGGTGATTTGGGGTCTTTCCGTAACAGTGGATGTCTGAGGGACCATTACGGGCGTTGTAACGATCCGACAGATTTGCTCAAAAGGGAAATCGATAATTGGCGTCCCAAACCATTCTGGTGGAGTTGAACAACCAACACTCTTTAAATCAGCCTCCTTTCTGCTGTTATAGATGCTACCATTATTGACCTGAATCCATTCAGTCAGGTGTTCCACAGTGTCACACTGACAGTGCCATGGATTATTGTAAAGGTAGATGTAGGGAGCTAAGATTTTCAAAAAGTTTTGAGGAATTGACTGCAGGATGTTGTTTGAGATATCAAATACGTCTAAATACTCCTTGTTTTCCAGTGCATTTACACCAAAGTTCTCGATGTTGTTTGCAGACAGGGTTAAGTATTTGAGGTTCACGAGAGGGTCAAAGATGTTGTCAGGGATAACCCGGATTGCGTTTCCGCTGAGACTCAGATCCTCCAGTGACACCAGGTCATCGAAAGCTCCCTCAGGAAGAGCCTGTATCTTATTGTGATCGAGGATAAGCTTTCTGAGATTCCGGAGGTTGCTGAAGTCGGGAATTCTGGTCAATGAGTTTGCCGAGAGATCTAACTTTACTACCGGGAGAGGAAAATCCGAGTCAAAGTGTTGAATCATGTTGTTGGAAAGGTCAAGGTCACTGAGATTTGAGAAGATTTCAAATGAGCTTAAAGCCACCATGGTGAGATTGTTGTAGCTCAGTAAGAGGATCTCTGTGTCCAATGGGAGAGAACGAGGGACAGACACTAAGGAGCGATGACTACAGTTGATCCCTGGTTTACCTGCTAGATCAGTGTATCCAACACAAGCCCCCAGAGATGGTGTTGTTATTAAGTGCCTGTGTGTAGTGGTGATTTGGGGTCGTTCTGTAACAGTGGATGTCTGAGGGACCATTTCGGGCGTTGTAACGATCCGACAGATTTGCTCAAAAGGGAAATCGATAATTGGCGTCCCAAACCATTCTGGTGGAGTTGAACAAACAACACTCTTTAAATCAACCTCCTTTCTGCTGTTATAGATGTTACCATCATTGACCTGAATCCATTCAGTCAGGTGTTCCACAGTGTCACACTGACAGTGCCATGGATTATTGTAAAGGTAGATGTAGGGTGCAAACACATTCGGAAAATTCTGAGGAATTGATTGCAGGTTGTTGTTTGAGATATCAAATGTATCCAGAGTTTCCAGATCGTCCAGTGCATTTACACCAAAGTTCTCGATGTTGTTTGCAGACAGGGTTAAGTATCTGAGGTTCTCGAGAGGGTCAAAGATGTTGTCAGGGATAACCCGGATTGCATTTCCGCTGAGACTCAGATCCTCCAGTGACACCAGGTCTTTGAAAGCTCCCTCAGGGAGAACCTGTATCTTATTGTGATCGAGGATGAGCTTTCTGAGATTCCGGAGGTTGCTGAAGTCGGGAATTCTGGTCAAGGAGTTTGCCGAGAGATCTAACTTTACTACCGGGAGAGGAAAATCCGAGTCAAAGTGTTGAATCATGTTGTTGGAAAGGTCAAGGTCACTGAGATTTGAGAAGATTTGAAATGAGCTTAAAGCCACCATGGTGAGATTGTTGTAGCTCAGTAAGAGGATCTCTGTGTCCAATGGGAGAGAACGAGGGACAGACACTAAGGAGCGATGACTACAGTTGATCCCTGGTTTACCTGCTAGATCAGTGTATCCAGCACAAGCCCCCAGAGGAAGTGTTGTTATTAAGTGCCTGTGTGTAGTGGTGATTTGGGGTCTTTCCGTAACAGTGGATGTCTGAGGGACCATTACGGGCGTTGTAACGATCCGACAGATTTGCTCAAAAGGGAAATCGATAATTGGCGTCCCAAACCATTCTGGTGGAGTTGAACAAACAACACTCTTTAAATCAACCTCCTTTCTGCTGTTATAGATGTTACCATCATTGACCTGAATCCATTCAGTCAGGTGTTCCACAGTGTCACACTGACAGTGCCATGGATTATTGTAAAGGTAGATGTAGGGTGCAAACACATTCGGAAAATTCTGAGGAATTGATTGCAGGTTGTTGTTTGAGATATCAAATGTATCCAGAGTTTCCAGATCGTCCAGTGCATTTACACCAAAGTTCTCGATGTTGTTTGCAGACAGGGTTAAGTATCTGAGGTTCTCGAGAGGGTCAAAGATGTTGTCAGGGATAACCCGGATTGCATTTCCGCTGAGACTCAGATCCTCCAGTGACACCAGGTCTTTGAAAGCTCCCTCAGGGAGAACCTGTATCTTATTGTGATCGAGGATGAGCTTTCTGAGATTCCGGAGGTTGCTGAAGTCGGGAATTCTGGTCAAGGAGTTTGCCGAGAGATCTAACTTTACTACCGGGAGAGGAAAATCCGAGTCAAAGTGTTGAATCATGTTGTTGGAAAGGTCTATGTCTTTGAGTTTTGAGAGGATTACAAATGAGCTTAAAGCCACCGTGGTGAGATTGTTGTAGCTCAGTAAGAGGATCTCTGTGTCCAGTGGGAGAGAACGAGGGACAGACACTAGGGAGCGATGACTACAGTTGATCCCTGGTTTACCTGCTAGGTCCATGTAGGGTTTGCACTGAGGTGTAGTTAGGCAAACCTTGAGAAGAAATAGACAACAGATCGCTGGAAGGTTTATTATCCTCAATGGCCACATTCCTAAAAGATAAAAGCACAAACAATTGGAAATGTTGACTTGCACTCCAAAGTTTCTAATCAGACTCTACGGGAGTAACTAACCTTGGGGATTGGGATTCTGAAAGTAATCCTCAAACAGAATTTATTAATGTTTCACCCTTAACGCTAAGAAAGGTAGCAGAAACAGGCAGGTAATGCAGGAGTCTTCTGTGGCTATCCCCATTTCAAACAAGTATGCTGTTTTGGAAAATGTAGGAGGCTCTCAGAGGAATGTAGCATGAATAGCCAAGTTTCTGATATTGAGACTGGCTCTAATGCAACGAGGGGTACGTCGGCTTCCAAGAGATCAATTGTGGTAGGGGATTCTGTAGTCGGAGGTACAGACAGGCGTTTCTGTGGCCAGCAGAGAAAAATCAAAATGGTGTGTTGTTTCTCTGGTGCCAGGATCAAGGATGTCTCAGAGAGGGTGCAGAATGTTCTCACGGGGGAGAGGGGCCAGCAAGAGGTCATTGTCCACATTGGAACCAACGACATTGGAAGGGAAAAGGTTGAGATTCTGAAGGGAGATTACAGAGAGTTAGGCAGGAATTTAAAAAGGAGGTCCTCAAGAGTAGTAATATCTGGATTACTCCCAGTGCTACGAGCTAGTGAGGGCAGGAATAGGAGGATAGAGCAGATGAATGCATGGTGGAGGAGCTGGTGTGTGGGAGAAGGATTCACATTTTTGGATCATTGGAATCTCTTTTGGGGTAGAAGTGACCTGGACAAGAAGGACGGATTGCACCTAAATTGGAAGGGGACGAATATACTGGCAGGGAGATTTGCTAGAACTGCTTGGGAGGATTTAAACTAGTAATTGGGGGAGGGGGTGGGGGGTGGGACCCAGGGAGATAGTGAGAAAAGAGATCGATCTGAGACTGGTACAGCTGAGAACAGAAGTGAGTCAAACAGTCAGGGCAGACAGGGACAAGGTAGGACTAATAAATTAAACTGCATTTATTTCAATGCAAGGGGCCTAACAGGAAAGGCAGATGAACTCAGGGCATGGTTAGGAACATGGGACTGGGATATCATTAGCAATTACAGAAACATGGCTCCGGGATGCATAGGACTGGTAGCTTAATGTTCCAGGATACAAATGGTAGAGGAAAGGATAGAAAGGGGGGCAAGAGAGGAGGGGGAGTGGCATTTTTGATAAAGGGATAGAATTACAGCTGTACTGAGGGAGGATATTCCCGGAAAAACATCCAGGGAAGTTATTTAGGTGGAACTGAGAAATAAGAAAGGGATGATCACCTTATTGGGATTGTATTATAGATCCCCTAATAGTCAGAGAGAAATTGAGAAACAAATTTATAAGGAGATCTCAGCTATCTGTAAGAATAATAGGGTGGTTATGGGAGAGGAATTTAACTTTCCAAACATAGACTGGGACTGCCATTGTGTTGAGGGTTTAGATGGAGAGGAATTTGTTAAGTGTGTACAAGAAAATTTTCTGATTCAGTTTGTGGATGTACCTACTAGAGAAGGTGCAAAACTTGACCTACTCTTGGGAAATAAGGCAGGGCAGGTGACTGAGGTGTCAGTGGGGGAGCACTTTGAGGCCAGCGACCATAATTCTATTAGTTTTAAAATAGTGATGGAAAAGGATAGACCAGATCTAAAAGTTGAAGTTCTAAATTGGAGAAAGGCCAATTTTGACGGTATTAGGCAAGAACTTTTGAAAGCTGATTGGAGGCAGATGTTCGCAGGTAAAAGGACGGCTGGAAAATGGGAAGCCTTCAGAAATGAGATAACAAGAATCCAGAGAAAGTATATTCCTGTCAGTGTGAAAGGGAAGGCTGGTAGGTGTAGGGAATGCTGGATGACTAAAGAAATTGAGGGTTTAGTTAAGAAAAAGAAGGAAGCATATGTCAGGTATAGACAGGATAGATCGAGTGAATCCTTAGAGTATAAAGGAAGTAGGAGTATACTTAAGAGGGAAATCAGGAGGGCAAAAAGGGGACATGAGATAGCTTTGGAAAATAGAATTAAGGAGAATCCAAAGAGTTTTTACAAATATATTAGGGATAAAAGGGTAACTAGGGAGAGAATAGGGCCCCTCAAAGATCAGCAAGGCAGCCTTTGTGTGGAGCCGCAAGAGATTGGGGAAGATACTAAATGAGCATTTTGCATCAGTGTTTACTGTAGAAAAGGACATGGAAGATATAGACTGTAGGGAAATAGATGGTGACATCTTGGAAAATGTCCACATTACCGAGGAGAAAGTGCTGGATGTTTTGAAATGCATAAAAGTGGATAAATCCCTCAGACCTGATCAGGTGTACCCCAGAACTCTGTGGGAAGCTGGAGAAGTGATTGCTGGGCCTCTTACTGAGATATTTGTATCATCGATAGTCACAGGTGAGGTGCTGGAAGACTGGAGGTTGGCAAACGTGGTGCCACTGTTTAAGAAGGGTGGTAAAGACAAGCCAGGAACTATAGACCAGTGAGCCTGACCTCGGTGGTGGGCAAATTGTTGGAGGGAATCCTGAGGGACAGGATGTACATGTATCTGGAAAGGCAAGGATTGATTAGGGATAGTCAACATGGCTTTGTGCATGGGAAATCATGTCTCACAAACTTGATTGAGATGTTTGAAGAAGTAACAAAGAAGATTAATGAGGGCAGAGCAGTAGATGTGATCTATATAGACTTCAGTAAGGCGTTCAACAGGGTTCCCCATGGGAGACTGGTTCGCAAGGTTAGATCTCATGGAATACAGGGAGAACTAGCCATTTTGATACAGAACTGGCTCAAAGGTAGAAGACAGAGGGTGTTGGTGGAGGGTTGTTTTTCAGACTGGAGGCTTGTGACCAGTGGAGTGCCACAAGGATCGGTGCTGGGTCCTCTACTTTTCATCATTTATAGAAATGATTGGGATGTGAGTATAAGAGGTACAGTTAGTAAGTTTGCAGATGACACCAAAATTGGAGGTGTAGTGGACAGCGAAGAGGGTTACCTCAGATTACAACAGAATCTGGACCAGATGGGCCAATGGGCTGAGAAGTGGCAGATGGAGTTTAATTCCGATAAATATGAGGTGCTGCATTTTGGGAAAGCAAATCTTAGCAGGTCTTATACACTTAATGGTAAGGTCCTAGGGAGTGTTGCTGAACAAAGAGACCTTGGAGTGCAGGTTCATAGCTGAACTCCTTGAAAGTGGAGTCACAGGTATCTAGGATAGTGAAGAAGGCGTTTGGTATGCTTTCCTTTATTGGCCAGAGTATTGAGTACAGGAGTTGGGAGGTCATGTTGCGGCTGTACAGGACATTGGTTAAGCCACTTTTGGAATATTGCATGCAATTCCGGTCTCCTTCCTATCAGAAAGATGTTGTGAAACTTGAAAGGGTTCAGAAAAGATTTACAAGGATATTGCCAGGGTTGGAGGATTTGAGCTAGAGGGAGAGGCTGAACAGGCTGGGGCTGTTTTCCCTGGAGCATCGGAGGTTGAGGGGTGACCTTATAGAAGTTTATAAAATCATGAGGGGCATAGATAGGATAAATAGACAAAGTCTTTTCCCTGGGTTGGGGAGTCCAGAACTAGAGGGCATAGGTTTAGGGTGAGAGGGGAAAGATATAAAAGAGACCTTAAGGGTCAACTTTTTCACGCAGAGGGTGGTACGTGTATGGAATGGGCTGCCAGAAGATGTGGTGGAGGCTGGTACAACTGCAAAATTTGAAAGGCATTGGGATGGGTATATGAATAGGAAGGGTTTGGAGGGATATGGGCCGGGTGCTGGCAGGTGGGACTAGATTGGGTTGAGATATCTGGTCGGCATGGACGGGTTGGACCAAAGGGTCTGTTTCCATGCTCTACATGACTCTATGAGTGTCTACATGTGACTCTAGGCTGTTTGTAGTCACCTCTAGCTGTTCGCTCCTTGGCCGGTTTGGTTTCTACCTCTTTTAGCTGTATCTGAGGCAGGGAACTGGAGCGAACAGTCGTGAAGGCCACTGGGTTAGACAGCCTGAAGTGTCAGATCCTGTCCCTATGACACTCAATAACAGACACAGAGTCTGCTGCTGCTACAGTCATAACCAGGTCTCTCAACGGAGGGCTTGGGACTGAACCCGCTATCTTCTGTTTCCACGGTTCAGTTGGTGAAGGCATAAGGATGAAACAATCAGAGTCAGGGTCAAGATTCATTGAAATGATCACTGTGATTCCCTGTCTTTCGGTTTGAATTCATATAGCACCTACAATACAAGGAACCCCTTCATAGGATTGTTACCAAACAACACTTAATCCCTCAATTGCTTCGGGAGATGTTTGGAGAGATGACCAAAATCTTGGTCAGAAGTTTGGAGAGTTGCCAAGGAAGAGGGACACAGAGGACCATGAGTTTTATTTAGGGAGAGAATTCCAGAGTTTGGGACTCTTTGAGGCTGAAGGCATGTGAGGAGCGATGGGAATCAGGCCCAAATTGAAGGAGGAGAGATGGCGGGAGAGGAAGGTGTACAGACAGTTGGAAATGTGGCCAGGAGGAATCTGCACTCTCGGGTGAGGCTTTCCAAATCTAGATGGTGATGGACCAGCCGCCAACGCAGCTCAGCAACAGCCAGAGGGACAGGTGAAGGAGACATGATGTGGGTAAGAACAAGGGGCTGCTGGGTAATGGATGCACTTCATTAGACCAGCTCTTTGGCAGCAGTGACATGTCTTAGCAGGGCCGGGGGGTGCCAAGCAGCTGTGAGACCAGAATGTTGTAATAATTCCCAGTTCCTATGGGGGGGGGGGGGGCAGAGGAAGGAAATGGGTCAGTGCTTTGCATTTGAATTCTGAAGTGATCACTGTGCCTCTGCTACTTATGGAGGAGAAAGATAGGGGTGATTCTGTCTCTGGCTCCAGATTAGCAAGCGGGCTTGGTGATAGAGCCACATCCTGTTTTTCTCTCTCGCTGCTCTCACTGACTCACTGGAACACGCTCGCACGTCAATCATTACTGAAGAGGAGCAAGTGAGGCTGAGGCAACTTCTCTCTCCGAGATAACTAAGGTCAATGGCTTCATCGTGCGTCACACATCCTTAAGTCTGCATTGATAAGATGCATTGCAGGAATTCACCAAGGTTCCTCAGACAGCATCTTCCAAACTCACAACCCGAAGCATCTGGAGGACAAGGGCAGCAGATACATGGGAACACTACCTTTGTAAGTCCCCCTCTGAGCCACTCACCATCCCGACTTGGAAATATATCGGGCCGTTCCTTCAGTGTTGCTGGGTCAGAATCCTGGGACTCCCTCCCTAACGACACTGAGTCCCTACATCACACAGGACTGCAGCGGCTCAAGGAGTTAGCTCACCCCCACCTTCTCAAGAGGCAATTAGGGACAGGGCAACAAATGCTGTCCCCAGCCAGTGTTTCCCACAAAAATGGATAAAAATCTCCAACATAAAGGTATGAAGTGGTCAAGATCAGCTCCCACAGTGATCACACAAAAAGTAAATAATTGTACACGGTCTCAAAGATATTCACACTGACTCTCTCTCTCTCTAACACACACAGACACATGTACATATACACATACAAAGGCAGACACACTCACAAAAACAGATACGCACAGACACACAGTTAGACACATTCACAAATGCACACACACACACGGAAGGGAGCAATATATGAGTAATTCCACAAGGACCTACAAGCTTAGAAGCAATTGCTGCAACATTGTGGGTTCTACATTGTAAACCACATCAACATCTTACATTTCTACAGCGCCTTTAACATTGTAAATCCTTTCGAGAGTGTTCAACAGTCACGTTTACCCAAGACAGTGAAATCGGGCAGGAGGATAAATGAGGCAAGGCTTTGGGGAAATACAGAGGTTTGAGGGAGCATGGTAGGAGAAAGAGATGGTGACGCAAGGAGGAGATTACAAAGTTTCAGGGGCTGATGGGGGTGGGGGCCCTCCTTTCTTATCAAGGTATGGGAGGTGGGGGGGGGGACTCTAAACTTTTGGGAGCAGAATTCAGTCTGGGTCTTCTCGTCCAGTTCCCAGCTCTGACCTGTAGCCCTACGCTTTCCAACCAGGGAAGGAACAAGGTGGTAAGTCCCAGTGTATTGAAGACTGTTGTTGGCATCGATCTGGTCCACTTCCCTGATGAGGGGTGGCGAGGTCTGAGCTGTAGTGGCAGTGTGCCACCAGGGACTCTCCATTTCTCTACCCAGTGTGGGTCTGCCTAGGAGTCTTTCCCCGTTCCCCCCAGCTGTCACTGCCATGTGTTGGAAGCAATTACAAGCCGATGATCAAGATGGTGTTTATGACCACCCCACATCGTCAAGCGTCGAGTCCAGAAGTGGGACTTGGACCTGGATTTCCCAGCTCCGAGGATATTCTCCGCTGTGCCCATTATCTGTGGTCAATCGGACCCAGTGTGTTCAAGACCAGACTCTGGATGCTTCCCAGCGCCCCTAGTACCACTTAGGGGGAACCCTGGGATTCAAAGAGAAATGTCAGCACTTACTGAAGACCACCGTCGTCCCCTCCCTCGAAGGGTGATGTCCTGTAAGAACGTAGCGTCTGCGAACACAAAAGCTTCAGTGCGATGCTCCAAAGTATGAGTGGATCTTGAAAACCCGAGATATCTCCAGCTTGAACACAGCCGGGGAATGGATGCTGGGCTTGGCACACAGTGTCCTCTATCCCTGATCTCCAAGAGGAAGTAACCCTCCTCCTACCATTCCTCACCCCACCCCCACTCCCTCCCCTTCCTCTCAGTAATGACACAGCCCGACAGGAATTGGAATAACCTACGCCCGTCCATCAAGCACTGTTTACAAACCCACAGGCTATGCCGTTCGATGGGGGGTGGAAGTGTGATTGCACAGCTCCTTCCTGGCCCACAGAGCGTATCGCAGGCAATGAAGTCCCTTTGAAACATTGTAATGTAAGGAACGCATCAGCCAAGTTGCACACAGCAAGATCCCAGGAATACCTACCTTGATAAACACCTTTTTGAGTATAGGAGTTGGGATGTCATGCTGAGGTCGCACAGGACATTGGTGAGGTGGAGCATTGTCTCCAGTTCTGGTTGTCCTGTTACAGGAAGGATCTTATCAAGTTGGAAAGGATTCAGAAGAGAGTTGCCAGGACGTTGCTGGGAATGGAGGGTTTGAGTTAGAAGGAGAGGCCAGGATTTTGTTCACTAGAGCGTTTGAGGTTGAGGGGTGACCGTATTGAGGTTTACAAAATCATGAAGGGCATGCATAAAGTGAACAGCAAAAGTCTTTTCCCTGGGGTGGGGGGGGGATTTCAAGACTGGGGGGTATATTTTTTAAGGTGAGAGGAGAAAGATTTAAAAAAAGACACGAGGGTCAACTTTTATTTTAACAGAGGGCGGTTTGTGTGGAACAAACCTTCAGAGGAAGTGGTGTATGCAGGTTCAGTTACAAAAGACATTTAAATAAGTACATGAATAGGAAAGGTTTGGGGGAATATGGTGTGGGAGCAGGCAGATGGGACTAGTTTATTTTGGGATTATGGACTGGTTGGGCCGAAGGGTCTGTTTCCACGCTGGATGACTGAAATAAGCCTTTGGCATCAATAACTGGTCACCTGTCCACTGACCAATCAGCTACTTGTTACCAATAACTGGTCACCAGTCCACTGACCAATCAACTCCTTGGCATCAATAACTGGTCACCAGTCCACTGACCAATTAACTCCTTGTCATCAATAACTGGTCACCAGTCCACTGACCAATCAGCTCCTTGGCATCAATAACTGGTCACCAGGCCACTGACCAATCAGCTCCTTGGCATCAATAACTTGTCACCAAGCCACTGACCAATCAGTCTCTTAGCATTAGTAACTGGTTCAATCCTACACACCTCTTTACTCCAGTTTGTCTGCAAACAGGGTTTTCCATTCCTGCTTAAACAAGCAGCTGTGCAAACAGCACTTACACTGAGTGTTGGGTTTTAAAATATCCAGTCGTCCTTTCAACCTCTCTTCTCCCATATCTGTCCACAATCCAAAACACAATAAAAAAAGGTCAGCTTTTAAATGGGTGTCCCCAAGGTACAGATTCACTTCAACCAGAGGAGTTATAGGAATGATTACTGATTTAAAGAAAAGATGTAACAAGTTGCCTCTCTGTCATAAAATATAGCAGGAGGAGGCCACTCAGCCCATTGAGTCTGTTCTGATATTGGCCAAGATGAATAATCATTTTCCTGCCTTTTCTCCACAACACTTGACTCCCTGATTAAAAATCAGCTTTGAATATAACAAATGAACCAGCTGCAATAGCTCTCTGCTGTAAGGATTTCCACTCCCCTCTGAGTGAAAGAAGCCCTTCTCATCTCTGTCGGAAATGGGTGGCCCCTTATTCTGAGGTGATGGCCCTCTGGTCCTAGATTCCCCCACAAGGAGAGACACCCTCTCCACGTTTACCCTAACAAAGCCTATAAGAATCGTGTATCTTTCAATAAGGTCACAAGTTATTCTTATCAAATCCAAAACAGTACAGACCCAACCTACTCAAATCTTTCCTCATAAAACAATCCCTCTAATCCTGGCCTCAATCTTTTTTGGACTGGCTCCAATGCCAGTATATCTTCCCTCACATAAAGGGCCCAAGTCTCTTCACAGTACTCCTGCTGTGGTATGGCTAGTGCCATTTGCAAAACCTCCGTACCCTTCTACTCCATTTAAGATTCATACAGATGTACAGCACAGAAACAGACCCTTCGGTCCAACTCATCCATGCCACCCAGATTCCAACCCAGTCTAGTCCCACCTGCAGCACCCGGCCCATATCCCTCCAAACCCTTCCTATTTATATACCCATCCAGATGCCTTTTTAAATGTCGCAATTGTACCAGCCTCCACCACTTCCTCTGGCAGCTTATTCCATACACGCACTTAAGGGCAACATGCAATTTGCTTTCAGTACTGCAGGCTAACCTTGGATGCTTTGTATGATTCATATAAATCGTTCAATGTAGCCTTAACCCCATTCCTGTCTCTCCCACTATGACCCTCAGCATTCTGGTCTGCTAAATGCTTAACTCGGCCTTCAAAGTCCCAACCTCTGCTGTTCTCTTGGAAGAGCATTCCAAACACTAACCAACTCCCAGAGGGAAAGAAAAGTCTCCTTATCTATAATTGGGAGATCCTTGTTAACTACAAAGTCAGATCAAGCACTTCCATCTATTTACTTCAGGGTAGCCTAATGGAGACTTAAAACAAAAGGGATGTGTACGGATGGAATGATAAGAGTTTGATTCATTTCGGGTTGTACGTAAATCACGCCAGCAAAGGGGCGGAACAGCACAGCTTTTCCTAGGGCACAGAGGGAGGCCATTTGGCCCATTTTGTCCATGCTGGCTCTCCACAGGTGACTCACCCTGTAGCAAGGCAAACATTATTATCTTCACTCCCAAAAGCCTTGACCGAACCCGGTCCACCGCATTACAGATTCCAATCTCTCGCCATGTCAAAAAATAAACTTTTTTTTTGCCCCTCCTGCATTGCCTCTTGTTCTTTTGCAAATTCCCTTGAACCGGCACCGCTCCTTGTTTTTATATTCAAACAGCAAGAGATCCTTTCAACCTACTCCCTGAGACCCCCTCACGATTCTGAGCACCTGGACTGGGGGGGGTCAGGGGTCGGTTGCCAATAGGATGCTGGCTGTCTGGGACAGCAGCATCACATGGAAGACCTTTGTCTGTTTTTAAAGGCAGGACCTAGGACCTGCCCGCAAGTCCTTGCCAACAGCGAAAGGGGATGGAGGGGCAGTTTCCAGCGGCTATTTCTCTATCCCCCCTCTCTATTGTTCCCATTTGCCCTGCATATCACAAAGCTGTGCGACTGAGATATGGAACACTGACAAAAAGATGGTTAAACAGCGACGGTACAATACTGACTGCTTCTGCCACACTGAAGAATATCCTCCATTAGTCCCTTGGTCATTCTTGGCAGCATCTAATCTGAGCTCTCCGGCTTTGTTGGGACAAGTGGGGTGGGCTGCTTCACCAGGTCAGAACTTCTCTCGTGGATTTATCTTGCCATTATCTCTCCGCCTCTATATTCTGTGCCTCCTTCCACTTCACTTGACGAAGGAGCAGCGCACTGAAAGCCCGGGATTCTAAATAAACCAGGACTACAATACCTGGTGTCGTTTGACTTCTGAAGTTGTCCACTCCACTCCAACACTGCACTTCCACAGCAGAACTTGCAAGATATTGGAACAAATTCAGACTTAGCAAGGCTCCTTTGAATGCTGTGCTGCAGGAGACAGTGTATGTGCGTGCTTAGTGAACAAGATGGAAGCTGGGAGAATTGGGAAGCTAAGATGGGACTGTCTAATCTGTCTTGCTTTGAAGTCAATAGTGGCTCTCACCTCTTAAGGAAGGGGATGTAAATGCACACACTTCAACCAATAATAGATTATTGTCAGGACAGGACTTTCAAAAAGAAATCCTCACTTTCTCAAAAAGTACACATCACATGATCAAACATCAACTTTAGCTTAAAGACACCCACAGTGTCCCCTTCCTGTTGGAGATAGGACACAGAATGGGCCAACAATATCTTTGGAGGATTGTCATGTTAGGTGGGGATACATGATCACAGAGATCGCTCAGAGCAGAGCACATAACAAACCCCTGTTCAAACTCTATATCCTCCTCCTTGCTGAGGAAAAGGAGTCCCTTTGATGAGCTGCTGTGTGAGAAACAAGTCTAGATTCAAGAGGCCTTTACAGCACAGAACTGGAATCCTGCTGAAAAGGCAGACACATTCTGCAGCTTGAACTAATCAGGACAAATGGCAAGAATGCCAAAATTCAAATAGAAAATTAGCTGATGGCAGCAGAGAATGCGATAGGCTCCTCTCGGGACACCGAAATAAAGGGTCCAATTAAGATCTCCCCCCCCCCCCCCCCCCCCACTTTTGTTTTAAACCGCAGTCCAAATCATGAGACTGTTGGAAATTTGCATTCTTGCGTTTGTCCTGATGAGAATAACACAAAGGTAACACGTCATTCCTTTCCAGCGACGTTTAAATCCAGGAGTAACAGATTCGTCAGTTCCGACATTTACCCAGAGTACCGAAACGTCTCACGAACTCGGTAATTAATTCTGATCGGTGATCGTGATCAATCCCAAAGAAGCACACCTTCTGGGTGGTGACAGTGAGATGTCTTGCTCTTGGAGCTTATTCTAGAGATTTTAAAAAACTCCCAAAAGGTTTTGAGCTTTGAAGCAAATCATATCAATTTTCTTTTTAACCGTATGTTTAGACTTAAAACATTTTCATGATATATGCTTTTTTAAAATGTGAATTCAATGGATGGCAGGGGGACATCTGCACGTTAGGAAAAAAATATATAAGTTCTATAGCATCACCCACTGACTATCACAAAGCTTTATCTAGTTAATAACCTTTATTTTGAAGTGCAACCACCTGCTGAAACATAAGAAACGTTGCAATCGATATGCAGACACCTCCCAAAAAGCTGCAGCTGGATGTAGACTGAGAGACACAATAGGAGAAACTCTCCTGACCACCTCCAGAATGGTGCTGCAGGACCTCAAAGGGTCAGTGGATGGGGAGCACGGGGTTGGCGTGTTGGTGCTAGCGGTTTGTTTGGCTTCAACTTAAGGAAAACCTTGCGCCTTCCAGTGGGTGATTTGTACCTTCACGGCCGTTCCACTGGGACAGACGAGGTGGTGGGAGCAGGCAAGAGAAGGGCGGGGTGGGAACAGGGAACACACCCTGCTCCATGGAGGTTGCAAGATTACGGGCGTAAGGGAGAGGAGAAAGCGTTTGGGTTGCAAGGAGAGGCTGAGACTTTTTTCACCGGAGTGTAGGAGGTTGAGAGATGCCCTTATATTAGTGTATACAATCATGAGGGGTATAGATAAGGTGATTGGCAGGTGTCTCTTCCCTAGGCTGGACAATTTCAAGATTAGGGGGCTTCTTCTTTTGAAAAGGTGAGAGGAGAAAGAGTTAAAAAATGAGGTGAGGGGCAATTTCTTTTTTAAACACAGGGTGTTCGTGTGTGGAATGAACTTCCTGAGGAAGTGGTGGATGCAGATACAGTTACAACATTTAAAAGACGTTTGGATAAGGACATGAATAGGAAAGGTTTGGAGGGATATGGGTCAGGAGCAGGCAGGTGTGGGACTAGTCTAGTTTGGGATATGGTCGGCATGGACTGGTTGGGCCGAAGGGCCTGTTTCGTGCTGGATGACTCTAAACCAGAGCCACACAGACCTGACCTGATCACAGTTGAGTTTCCGAATCCAGAAGGAGGGCAGGGACAGGCTACAGAACAATGCAGGCGTTTGGGAACAGGGACTGTTTTAAAGTATAAATTTTCCAAAGCACTTTTGGGGAGGGGAGAGTGGTGGCAGCAGAAACTCTGTGCTAGCCCTGCAGTTGGGATCTCGTGCGAAGGGATCAAATTCAGACATTGTCACGAGATGACAGCTTTAAATTATAAATATAAAAGTCTTCTGGCCAGAGATAATAGGAGTTTCTTTCACAAGACGCACCCGCAAGCAGGATCCAAAAACTTTTGTTTTTTTTTTCAAAACTATTTTGAGGACAAAGGTAGGAGACGATGGAAAACTGGCCAGGGAGAGTTCTCCCAACAGTACAATGAGACATGCAAAGACCTTCCCTAAAGACAGTGACTGCAAAAGTGCAGCCATCCCTCAGTAGTCACACTAGGATTATGGGCTCACAGCTCCTGAACCCAGGCTGACACGAGCGGTGGATTCTGTGAGAGGGCGTTGAAAACAGAAAGCAAATTGTTTCAAAGGTAAATGTTGCAGATAGGCAGGGGAAGATTCAAGAGGCCAGACGTGCCTGCTGGCGATATATTAATAGGTGTGCGGTTAATGTTTCTGTGTGACATTCCTTGCGGCTGGTTTAATGCCCTGAGCTTATTTAATTATATCGCAAACAGTCACGTCTGCCTTTGCACGTCCTTCACTAGAGAGTCAGGGTATGAACTGTCAAGTTCATTTCTCGACTGCAACACTGACAGAATAAAATGCGTTTATAACAGGGATTAACTGGGCTCCTACTCACCCGTAAGTGACATTTCAACGTATCGGCTTAATCCTCAGGCCCCAGCGCCTGTGATTCAGGCAGCACCGAACACAGTCTGCAGGGTCAACCGAGGCTGAACGGCCCCACAGGGGGCATTCTGACGCTCCAACTGCCCAACTGGCAGAGATCAGGAGAAAGCAGAGTATTCACGTGTAAACTGGTCAGGCTGTAAGACTTTAGTGCGCGCGGTGCACGTTTGTGTATGTGTGCCCCACTTATGTGATTACACGCAGAGAGACTGAGAATGCTCAAGCATTTGCAGAGAACCGCAGAATCCAGAGTGTGGAAGCAGGTCATTCGGCCCATCGAGCCCACACCAACCCTCCAAAGAGCATCCAACCCTACCCTATTTCCCATGGCTGATCCACCCTAACCCACACATCCCTGGGCACTATGGAGCAATTTAGCACAGCCAATCCACCCTAACCTACACATCCCTGGGCACTATGGGCAATTTAGCACAGCCAATCCACCCTAACCTACACATCCCTGGGCACTATGGATAATTTAGCACGGCCAATCCACTCTTAACCTGTACATCTTTGGACAATGGGAGGAGACCCACGCAGACAAGGGGAGTACGTGCAAACTCCACACAGACAGACATCCGAGGTTGGAATCAAACCCGGGTCCCTGGCGCTGTGAGGCAGTAGTGCTAACCATGGAGACCGACGGATGGATGTGTGGGTGCCCTTTACGCCAGTGCCAGACAGAATGCCAATGCCCCCTCCCCTGCCTGTGACAGTCCAGGCTGGGTGTTACCTGGAATGCCCCATCCTGGCATCATGGTGGCTTTGGGCCAGTCATAAGCTGGGAAATCCCAGGGAATCAGAGGCCTCTCACTGACCGAACCCAGACTCCTGCCTGGGTTGGACAGTGCCCGAACTTCACCCTGAAACCCCCCCCCCTCCCACCGCCCCCCCACCCAGATCAAAGCAAAGCCACAGAGAGACACAATGGCGCTGTCACCCAACAACAGAGGCTCCAATTTGGAAGGAGACCTGTGGCTGCCTTGAGGGACATTTTGAGATTAACCATGACCTAGTCCAGCGCTGTGGGAAACGTGGGAGGCAAGTTACAGACAACTCACGGTCCACCAAAATAAATAAGACAGCCCGTCATGCGTGTTTGTGGGGCCCTCCCTCCGTTCCCACCCCTCACCCGCTCCAAACACAGCCTCTCTGAATTCCTGCTCTCGGACGCTCGCCACCCCCACCCCTAACCTTTCACTGTTTTGCCCCCATGTGCAAGAAACTTGTTGGTGGACGCCAAGACAAAGAATCTGGGAGCACGGGTGTGGGCACCTTAAACTCAGAGCCAGGTTCACTCTGTGGGAGGGTGGGGGAGGGTGGGGGGGGGGGGGGGTGGGGTGATAGCAAGAAGTACATCTTCTTACAACAGGGAACTCTCTCTCCCCCAGACTGCACCTCCCCCCCCCTAAATCCAAAAGAAAAAAAACTCCATGTCAACCAGAGGGGGAAGTGGTCAACTGGGGAATAGTCAAAATGGAGGTGGACAGCAAAGTGTAAGGCAAGGGGGCCCTCGATCAGCGGGGGATAGAATTGAAAGGTTCGATGGGCTGAATGCTCCCTCATGCTTGGGGAATGGGGCGTGGGTCAAAGGTCGGGAGAACAGGTTGAAGGCTAGCGCGCCATCGTCGAAGCGCTCAATCTTCAGCAGGTTCCTGGACTGGGCACGTTTCATCCCAGGCAAACAGTGGACAATTAACCATGACCTAGTCCAGCGCTGCGGGAAACCCAGGAGAAAGTTACAGACAACTCATGGTCTGCTAAATAAAATAAGAACACAACACCTAAGATATAGTCAAGGAAACTGCAGCCCTGGCAAATAATATAACCCGTCAGTCAGTCTCCTCCCTCACTCTCTCGAATAAGTTCAGGACCCTTTCAGAAGGGGAGCTTCACACAGTCACCGTTTTACTGATCCAGGAAATATTTCTTGTAAAACTTGTTATCTGCTCCAGAAATATGAAGGTGAGGACTGTGTGAGGTCCCAGCCGGGCATAGTATGGAGTGAAGCCTTTCACAGGCTGAAGAATCCCTCTTGGCGGATCACTCGGATGAGGACGTCCTGGGAGAAATCAGAAAAAGCAGGTCAGCAGGGAAGGTACTCTGCTCCCTGTTTTCTGTGAAGGATGATCCTTAAAGGCATCGCACTGTGTAGGTCTGGGCTACATAAAGACCCACAGGAGCACAGGGTTACTCTCTCATTAGACACAGAGAGAGAGGGGGGGGGGGGGGGGGGGGGGGGGGAAGAGGGGAGAGAGAGAGGGAGAGGAGAGAGAGAGGGGGAGAGGGGGGGGAGAGAGGGGGGAGAGGGGGGGAGAGAGAGAGGGGGAGAGAGAGAGGGGGGGAGAGAGAGGGGGGGAGAGAGAGGGGGGGAGAGAGAGGGGGGGGAGAGAGAGGGGGGGGAGAGAGAGGGGGGGGAGAGAGAGGGGGGGAGAGAGAGGGGGGGGGGAGAGAGGGGGGGGAGAGAGGGGGGGGAGAGAGGGGGGGGGAGAGAGGGGGGGGAGAGAGGGGGGGAGGAGAGGGGGGGGAGAGAGGGGGGGGAGAGAGGGGGGGGAGAGAGGGGGGGGAGAGAGGGGGGGGGAGAGAGGGGGGGGGAGAGAGGGGGGGGGAGAGAGGGGGGGGGGAGAGGGGGGGGGAGAGAGGGGGGGAGAGAGGGGGGGGAGAGAGGGGGGGGGGAGAGAGGGGGGGAGAGAGAGGGGGGGAGAGAGAGGGGGGGAGAGAGAGGGGGGGAGAGAGAGGGGGGAGAGAGAGGGGGGGAGAGAGAGGGGGGAGAGAGAGGGGGGGAGAGAGAGGGGGGGAGAGAGAGGGGGGGGAGAGAGAGGGGGGGAGAGAGAGGGGGGAGAGAGGGGGGAGAGAGGGGGGAGAGAGGGGGGGGAGAGAGAGGGGGGAGAGAGAGGGGGGAGAGAGAGGGGGGAGAGAGGGGGAGAGAGAGGGGGGGAGAGAGGGGGGGAGAGAGGGGGGGGGAGAGGGGGGGGGAGAGGGGGGGGAGAGGGGGGGGGAGAGGGGGGGGGAGAGGGGGGGGAGAGGGGGGGGGAGAGGGGGGGGGAGAGGGGGGGGGAGAGGGGGGGGAGAGGGGGGGGAGATGGGGGGGGAGAAGGGGGGGGAGAAGGGGGGGGAGAGGGGGGGAGAGGGGGGGGAGAGGGGGGGAGAGGGGGGGGAGAGGGGGGGGGAGAGGGGGGGGAGAGGGGGGGGGGAGAGGGGGGGGAGAGGGGGGGGGAGAGGCGGGGAGCGGAGGGGAGAGGGGGGGGGGAGGGGGGGGAGAGGGGGGGGGAGGGGGGGAGAGGGGGGGGGGAGAGAGGGGGAGAGAGGGGGGAGAGAGGGGGAGAGAGGGGGAGAGGGGGAGAGAGGGGGAGAGAGGGGAGAGAGGGGGAGAGAGGGGGAGAGAGGGGAGAGAGGGGAGAGGGGGGGAGAGGGGGGGGAGAGGGGGGGAGAGGGGGGGGAGAGGGGGGGGAGAGGGGGGGGAGAGGGGGGGGAGAGGGGGGGGAGAGGGGGGGGAGAGGGGGGGGGAGGGGGGGGGAGAGGGGGGGGGGAGAGGGAGGGGGAGAGGGAGGGGGAGAGGGGGGGGAGGGGGGGGGGAGACGGGGGGGAGGGGGGGGGGGGGGGAGGGGGGGGGAGAGGGGGGGGGGGAGAGGGGGAGGGGGAGACAGAGAGAGAGGGGGAGACAGAGAGAGAGAGGAGGGAGACAGAGAGAGGGGGGGGGAGACAGAGAGAGGGGGGGAGACAGAGAGGAGGGGGGGGAGACAGAGAGAGGGGGGGAGACAGAGAGAGGGGGGGAGACAGAGAGAGGGGGGGGAGACAGAGAGAGGGGGGGACAGAGAGAGGGGGGGGGAGACAGGAGAGGGGGGGGAGACAGAGAGAGGGGGGAGACAGAGAGAGGGGGGGAGCCAGAGAGAGGGGGGGAGACAGAGAGAGGGGGGGGAGACAGAGAGAGGGGGGGAGAGAGGGGGGGGAGACAGAGAGAGGGGTGGAGACAGAGAGAGACAGAGAGAGGTAGACAGAGAGATAGGGAGAGACAGACAGACAGACAGACAGAGGGGGCAGAGAGAGAGAAAGACAGAGAGAGAGGGGCAAGGAGAGAGAGAGAGAGAGAGAGAGAGGGAGACAGAGACAGACAAGCAGACAGGTTGATCCAGGAGACAGCATGATTCATGCAAGGGGGAGAGGTTGAGAAGATAGTACTGTCACGGAGAGCTCAGTCCTGCCACTGGGTGACAGTGATGGTAGATTGGAAATTCTCTCGCATCATCACCTGTCCAACCTTTGACCCCTTGTTACCCCCCTTCACCCTTTCCCACCAGTCTAACTCCTCTGTCCCCACTTCCTCCCTCTCTGTCCCTCATCGGCACAAGTGAGGACTGCAGATGCTGGAGGATTAGAGTCGAGAGTGTGTGCTGGAAAAAGCACAGCAGGTCAGGCAGCATTACTGTATCCGTTGCTCCCGATGCGGTCGCCTCTACATTGGGGAGACAGGATGCCTCCTTACAGAGCGCTTCAGAGAACATCTCCGGGATTACCCACACCAACCAACCCCACTGCCTCATAGCTGAACATTTCAACTCCCCCTTCCACTCTGCCGAGGACATGC